>NC_056745.1:168873873-169068873 GCF_019279795.1 Protopterus annectens | reverse complement strand
CCTATGGGAAATAGCATTTGTTGTAATGCCATTTGTTTGTTTTTTTCTTTGTGCTACTGATGCTGCAGTAATTTCACCTTGAGCTTGTGTAGAGGAGCCAAAGGAAACATATCATTCTACTCCTGAACAAGTCACAATTAAATGTGTGACATTCTGTGTGTAGGGATTTGGAACAGGAAATTATCTAATGTTAGGCTCAGACAGGCCCAGGATTAATAGTATATAACAGAGAATTTTCAGGCTTCCAGTATGAGTGGATGAAAGTGAATTCCAAAACTGCTTTCGCTAAAAAAAAAACAAAAAACTGAAATCCACATGAACTGCATTTGCAAAAAAAAAAAAAAAAAAAATGCCGAAAAATACCATGAACTTATATATACCAACCCCGTGGTTGCACCAAATCAAAGAAGTGAGAAATTTCCCTTAAAAGGGCATCACTGTAGGCACAGCTTGCTGGCAGTATTTCCTAAGGAGGAACTCCATTTGTTGATGGGTTAAACCTCGAGCAACTGAAGTTTGAGCGTTCAATCTTCGTTCACCAGTAGGTTACCCAATTTTCAGTCCTGTTGCCTCATAGCCACTCAAGGGAAGCCCTGGATTGCAAACTTCTACAGTTTCTCCCTACCTGCCAACACAGGGCAGTAGAGCTCCAATACTACTAAGCTTTCCCACAAAAATACTGTTATTATTATTATTATTATTATTATTATTATTATTATTATTATTAGGATTATCAGTTGATCTTTTCACTTCCTTCAACCCAATTAAATAACAAAAACATATTCCCAGCTCTCAGTTTCTATAACTAATTTTATGGATTAATTGCTAGAGTCATCAAACTGGATCATATAAGCTTAAATACTAGGACCTCCTGGAATATGGAGCCATTCTGCCTTCTCGTGTTTCAGTGTAAAATCTGTTAAAAATAACAGTTTCTTAGTGATGCACCATTGTAATTAGAAATGTTCATGATAGCTGACCTCACCATTTATGATTCCTGTTTAACTCTCTTTAATTATACACACACATGTGCACACCTAAGTACGTGCATGTACACATATTCGTTTATTTAACATTGTGAGATTTTCACAATTCTTCATTCAGCTATGAGGCAGCAGCATGGCTTCCCTTAACAAAGGCACATGCTCACACACACACACACACACACACACACACACACACACACACACACACACACACACACACACACACACACACATGTGTACACACACGTACCCACACATGCGCACCATACACAAACATATCTGTGTTCTAAGTCATTGTCTACTATTAATTTCAGCTAAAACCAGACAACATTGCACTCTCCCCAGTCAGATGATTATTTATATTCTCTCTCTCTCGCTCTCTCACACACATCTTTAATGTTCAAAGGTTGAAATGTAGCACAGCTGCAATGGCCTGCACGTACATGCTTAATAGTTCAGCTGCCTTCCCAGACTTTATCTTTAGGAGCTGCAAACCTGATAACTTTTCTTTGAACAGAATGTTCTTGGTAAATTATACGCAAATCTCAAAGTTATGCTCTCTCAAGATTATAAATGATAATTGTCAACATTTATGCATTTCAGAAATATGCTTTTGTTTTCTACATTACTAAAAGAACTTTTCATAAATCTACACAATTCAATCATAACAGCTCCAAATAATAAATAACATTTGGACTGATTATGAAAAAGGTGACTTGCTTATACTAACTGTTAGTTGCAAATATTTCTTCCTGTATTCTGCTAATAATTCTTAGTACTGCTTAGATGTTTAGTCTGATAGTTTTATTTTACTCTGTGCCTACACGTCAGCACATTGCAAACTTGCTTTATCTTTACTATATCTACTATACTATATCTTTTCTATATCTCTACAAGGTCTACATATTTTAGGCTTACAGATTAAACGGATTTAGGCCTCTCCTGTAAAGGGATACCACTGATATGCTCAGTGAAAATTCACAGAAAATATGACAAAGAATACAATTGTTAATTGGGAGTTCATGTGATGTTCAAAAGTAGTGTGCAAGTAAGTCTGGAATTAAATGATCACTTCCATTGCTGAATTCAGCATACTAAATGTAAATTTAGGACATTTATTCAAGAAATGAACACCAGATTTCAAAATCAATATTTTCTATGAACCCAGTGCACATATGGAAAAGTACTTTGTGAAGATCTACATACAATACATATATAAAACCTTTATTTTTGTAAATATTAAAGTTTTACCCAAGATTGATGAAAGTCGGGCTCTGTCATTTGCAATGAAGGTAACTGCTGACAAGAAGCTGGAAAGATATAAAAAGAAAGTCAGGTCAATCTAGTCTACCACATTGAATGGCTAGTACATATTTTTCCAGTATTAAAGTGGGACTGTTCATTTTGCCTGTGAGATTGCTGGATAACCATAGACCAAGCTGCTAACATAGATCTACATTTGTTACTAAGAGCAAAATAATTAATGGCCATGATAAGTGGAGGGGAATTGAGTTTCTGACCACTGATTATTATCCGCTGATCAACAAGTACTTTTTAATGGCGATTGTATTTCCATATTTCTAAAAGTTATGGTAAACCTTTAAATGTTTTGACATTAGTGATGTAGCCAGATGTTTTCTTGTTCACTGAGTAAAAACAGTGAACCAAGGGCATCGGAATCATGGGGGAGGGGCTCCCCGGGGGCCCCTCCCACTTTCCACAGAGTCTTGGAGTGCATCCTTACCTAAGACAATGGATAAAAAAACACTCATTCCACTAAAATAATGTAAAATAAATAAACAAGCTTGATTTTAATAAAACAAGTGTGTTTATTAATTTTCTGCTGAAGTATTAAATAAATGGTTTGTGATCTGGAATAAAAAATAAATAAATAAAAGGAAACAGGGCTTAATAGGGCACATTCTATCTCTAGACTATCAAAGAAGTCAGGATAGGGGTGAATTTATGGGAGCCCATCTAATCATCAAGGTTTGCCTTCAAGAAAGCAAGGGTATGAATCTGATTTTTTATGTAATATATTCTAGAGACGGGAGAAGCATTGTGTAATATTTTTTTTCGCTCTTGGTCACCATGATGAACTTTGCCCTTTTCTCCACTATAGTGCAATCTCAGAGTTGGTATATTTAGTTAGAGGGGTGGGGGGTGCAGCCTCTTGGGTGGGTTTGATTTGCTTCAGTTCTTTTTTTTTTTTTCGTGGTGGCCAAGTGATTAGTCTCCCAGAGTACGACTTTGGCCATCCGGGTGTTCATTAAAATACGTTTTCAGCTAAGTCATCTTGTGAATATAGTTTTGGGATGCGATGCAAGCCCTTTTATGCAGGGACATAATAGTTATTTTCAATTGCTCATACCCTGTGACTTTGCTTAAGCTGAGCAATTTTAATAGTTAAAGAAAAATTTCTTATCTTTCCTTGCAGATGTTTTTATTTTATGTTCCATATGGTCTTATTTATGGTGTCCTTCAGATTTTTGCTGAGCTTTTTGATGGAGTCTTTAATGAGAGAAGAGTATTCTTTATTATAGCCTTTACTTAACTTATTTTTCATTTATTATATAGTTTATTAATGTTGCATTCCACCAAGATGGTTTATTTTTATGTTCTGTAGTATATTTGGTACTGATTACAACAGTTTTGTTATGTTTCTTCTTAGACTGGAGTAAAACTAATTGGCAAAAGTGACAATTGATGCTGGAAATTTTCCATCTGAATTTTAGGACCTCATCATATAATCTTGATAAATCAGTATTTTAAAGTCGGTGAATTCAGAGGTGCCAATTCTGGCAGGTGTAGATGCTTTAATGTTCTTTCTCTAGCTACAGATGGGGTGTTATACCATATGTGTGAGCCTTTTACACTGCAACACAGAGGCTTCTTAGTGCCACATATCGTTCTTTGTATGAATGGATATTTAGGAGTTACTTCCATGATGTAGCACACAGGCAACTAGCCCTATAGATCCACTCATACAAAGAACAGTACACACGAGTTGCTGTGATGTAGCACACAAGCTTGGTTCTGAAAACTGGCACTGGTGTGGTTGGACCTCTGGGACAGGATGATAAGATGTGGCACAGACGATTGGAGCTGAATGTCAGCACTGGTGTCAGTAGACATCTGTGACACTGGCTGCCACAATATGGCATAGAAGCTAGTCACAGTACAGCGTTGTTTGTGAAGGCTGTTCTGCAGAGATTTGTTGCAGTTCAGCACTGTAACCAAAAGACAGTCTATGTAATGTGGCCAAAGAGATAGTGTACTGCAGTGTCAGCTCATGGCCCACACATTTTATAGGGATCATAACATGGTTGTAGCATGCTAGCATAACCTGCACCTTCAACGGGGGTGGAGAAGGTAGTGCAATATAACACCAGAGTGTAAACTTTTTAAATTTGTGTCTACAGCCTTGTTTGATGGCTCATATTTTTGCCTTGTCCCTTATAACATTTTTGATTTTCTGGTAAGTCACTGAATATTACAGTCAAGTTAGTAACTGCAGTCATCAGAGTATCATATCTTTTATTGTTCAAAAAATGCAAGTAAATGCATAACATGTTATTCTATTAACTTTTTAAGCAAATTAGTGTAATATTTAAAATTGTCCCTGATAGTCGATTTTTCTACTTTCATTATTTTTGGCTTTGTCCAGAAAAATTGACCAAAGAATGTCACAGTGACACAATACCTCACCTGGGCATTGTTGACAAACTCAAAAGGTTAGGTACAAGCTCATATGTCACCCAGTGGCTAGCCAATTGGCTCACAGACAGGACCCAGGAAGTCAGAATTGGGGAGTCCACCTCTACAAAGAGGCCAGTCACAAGTGGAGCCCCTCAGGGAACAGTCCTTGGACCACTCCTTTTTGGCATTTACTTCTCTGAGGTCAAGGCCAATGTCAGTCATCTCTGGTTGACTAAATTTGCAAATGATTGCAAATTAGGAGCTGCCATTAAATCCCACACTAACACAAATGTTCTCCAGTAGGGGCTGATACAGACAAACAACTGGTGTCATGGATTAAAAGTAAATGCCAAGAAATGCATAATAGTATCCTTCTGGAAGTCATCCGCCCCTGGTAACTAACATATTGATAACACACCCTTTAGAGTTGACCCAGTAGTCAGGGACTTAGGAACACACATAGATAGTAATCTAGCCTTTGACTATCATGTGTCTACAGAGTGAGGAAACCCTTCTATGCTGCACAACTTATAAACAAAGGTATGGCATCTAAGTTCAAGGAAGTCATTGTTCCACTGTATTTGGCATTCATCAGACCTATGATTGAATACAGTGCTGCCTTTGGTATGTACATAACCAGGCATATCCAACAACTTGAATGTCTGCAGAGGTTCCTCGCTAAAAGCATATAGGGTTTAAGTAAAATGTCCTATGCAGACCACCTCAAAACTATATCTCTGTATTCTGTCTCCTACAGGCTTTTGAGGGGAAATCTATGCCTGACATACAGGACATTGTCAGACCCCACTCTGATGGACTTCCTACATACCTGCAAAACAAACAGCACCAGATTCTGAAGGTGTAAACCTTGCCTGTGATATAAATAGGACCTGCTGGAGAGATAGGTATGTATCCCAGAGACCACCCCATCTCTGGAACAGGCTCCCCATCCATGTAAAGCAACGTTCCTCCCCAGCCCAATTCAAGTGCAACCTGGACAATTCGATGAGGAATAGGAAATTCATCCCTGGTGTGGCACCTATGTCTCTAATGGACATAGGAAACCTGTAAATAGTTCATCTTCCAGGCCCTAGGTTGTACATGTTTCATTTCTCAAGCCCCTTTATACACTTATAAAGGGTATCAGAACTCGTCAGAGATTTGGGATGCATGGCTAGGCTTAAAAAGACCCTTGTGGTTTTTAGCCTAGTAAACATCTATGAACTTATGAACCTATAAGATATGAGAGAAGGAGACTATGTCAAGGGATTTAAGTTAATCACCCTACGTTTTGAAAAAACAGCAGTCTTACAGCTTGCCTTATTATTATTGTTTTTGTATAGTTATAACAGGTTAAAAAGTAAATCAGTCATATTTTCTTAGCTGTTTCAGTGCATCATACTGCTGTATCCTAGAGACTGCTCCATTTGTGGGGCATGAGCTATGACAAGTTTTATAAATGGGTACAGTGAGGCTGAGGCTGGCTGTAATTCATACCTTTCTTTTCTGATAAATTGGTAAGGACTGCTGACACTAATAATAACAGGCATTTGAATTATGTTTTTTATAGTCTTCAGAAAAATGGATGCTAATGTAAAATCTGTTATTCTAGCTAGTTTCTAAGTACATAAGAGAGGAGAAATAGTTCAAATGTCTCAGTGATTATGGGTCTTTGTCTCTTCCTTCACTTTTGGTTTTGTTCCTTGTTGTAGTGCTGCTATGCTTAAGCTTCATTTTTATGAGCTGTGTGTTTTGGACACAGCAAAGTGATTAATCCTGTTGAAATACATTTGTGGTTCTTTTTTTCACCTTTTTTGCAGGAATCTAAATGGATGTGTTTGCAGTTGCAACAGTACATATTGCCCACAGCATTACACATTTGTATCTTTTTTGTTTGTTTTTGTTTAGTTTTTAAGAAAATTAATATGGGAGGGGGCTGCTGTGGTCTATAGCTGAAGTGAAGTAGATTACTGTGGCTGTTATTTCTGTCCTGCAGTTGTAAATTAAATAGATTACTGTGGCTTTTATTTCACTACTGTTGGCAATCATGCACTAGAGGTGATTGCCACAAGTGGATGTATGTTGGAGGGCAGTCTGTGCAAAAAAACATAGGTCAGTTATATGAGTCATGCAAAGCAGTAATTAACATGGCTAGATTGAGGAAGATGGAGTGTGGCCAATGGTTACTTATAGTGAGCAGGAGGATGATCTGAGGACTCACTTAACTAGGCTCCCCTTCCCCACAGAAGGTATGACCCAGATAATGTTTATATTAGTTAGGGAATGCAGGGGTGTAGACTCTCACAATAGCCAGGGCAGATAAATGTGAAAGTAGTAGGATTGTCTGTCAATTAGAAAGACAAAGTATACAAAGGAGTTAACTCGTACATGCAAACAACACTGGGAATATGTATACATATTCAAAACTGAGTGGTTGAAAAACATTGTTCTATTTTCTTTTTTTACTTTATACAAAATCAGACATCAGAGGTGTACATAGAAGATGGATGTCTTCATGTGGAAAGGGATGAGAAGGCATGCTGCATGTGAAAACACATGGTTGTTACATGAAAACTACCCAATAAAAATATTGCTTGTCACAGTCAGTGTATGTGTCGAATAACAGCAAGTTAAAATATGGTACTGTGGCCGTTACACTTTGTGTTTTCTTCTCAATCAGGTATTAAAAGTATACAAAATGTGGATATCATTTTTGAGGCATGTGATGTATAGAAACCAATGGTAGTTATAGGCTCAGACTCCTTCCTGAAATGTTGGCACTCAATATGCAGAGTGTTGACAAGCCAGAAAAAAAAGACAGAAAACACGGGAGAACAGGGAATCTTGAAGATATCTCTTCTTCTTTAAACTTCTTTTTGCAGAGGGGGGCTTGGAGATCTCCATATTTCAGAGAAAAGAAAATATTCTGAGAAATGGAATCTAGGACTTAGTAAATGTAAGTCCCATTTCAGGACTCCGTCCAGCAGGCCTGAACATTTCAAATGGTTACAACAGGATCTTTATTGACTGACTATTGATGTGATTTTATTTTTGGAGGGTAGTACATGTTAAAGAGTAATATGACCATTACATTTTTGTGATTTCTTCAAAGTCAGAGGTATTGAATGTCTCACCAGGGGCACACTCCTTGGGACAGTATGTGCATGTACCAAAGTACCTTATTAGAACTCCTCTCCAACTTTAGAATTATTTGCCATGACTTGCTTTCTGTAACCAAAATATGACCTCTTAAACACACGTAGTAAATTGAGCTTTTCAGATGGCTGTTGTTGTCACAGCCTGGCAATATACTTGGTTTCCATTGTAGTGCTCTGGTCAAAAGGATCCAGACAAGCGATTTATGAAAGCAAACAGTCATTATAGGAGCACTTCTGATTTGATTACTGATAGTTTTTTTTTTATTTTGCGGGTGGGGCAGGATCTGCTAACTTGCCATGGCCATAATGTTTATATATCTCTATCACAATCACAGATAGTTTATCCTGTCTGGAGCTGAGCATTCCATTAGGACAATGTGTGTTTTCTACCAAATACCTTATTAGAAGTCCTTGAATTTTTTTTTATTGTGAACTGTCTTTGTGGAACTGAGATATCACCTGTTACATACAACTGGTAAATCCAAGTTTTCAGACACTCTGGCAATATGGTTGGTGTCCTCTTAGTGCTATTTGACTTCTGGACAAAAGGGGTGGGGAAAGTTGATGTATCAAATGAAATTACTCTTATAAGGTAATTCTTGATTGATGTATTGGTATAATTTGATGGGGTGACAGTCTCCCAGATTCACTATGCCCTGCACGGCATGCAGGATCAGTGCAGGAGTTCTAGCAGGCACCAGAGCTCCTGCACTAATCCTGCATGGACTAAGCCCTTGTATGCAAATCACCCTATTTGCAAGAGAAATCCATGCAAATGAAGTGATTTTGTGATCAAGGAAGCTTGCAACTGTCCATGCAGGACTAGTGCAATCTGCAAATATCTACTCGGTTAGTAACCGAGTACATTTCTGCAAAATCCAAAATGGAACTGTGACAGTGCCAAATAAAGGCTGCATATCACTGAGGATGCATGCCAAATGCCAAGTATAAGGCCATTGGCATTGCAAACAAAACAAAAAATAAAAGAATCAACTTTTAAATTTTCTTTAGCCAATCTCGGCTGTTTACGCTTAGGGCAGTGGCGGGCAAATGGGATCGGGGGGAAATAACAAAATAAATCTAAATTAAGCATTCTAACTAAAATCAGTATTCTGCCATGCAAGTCAGTGGCAGGCAAAAGGCAACATGGCTAGTGAGTAGTGGTTACTAAGGGGGGAGGCTCAGTGTGAGACATGTAACTGTGCATCAGCAAGCAATTCTATGCAAATGAGGAGAATGATAGTGAATCCCAGTTTTCCCCAGCATGTGAGTCAGGTCCCAACAGTGTAAGAGCAGGAATAGCTTTGTACAAGCCTAGGAGTTAGGTGACGTCATGGGGGGGGGTCAGGCATACTGTAAGCAGATTGGAGCCCTGTGGCTCGGGTTTGCTCCTAGCATAGCACAGCTAAGCTAGGGGGGTGTGTCTAAACCTACCTAGCACTCTTTACAAAGCCTAAGCAGATGTGCACACCACACACTGGGTTTTACAGGAAGAAAAAATAAGTTAAACCAGGAAATAGCAGGAGTGTGCACATTTGAGCACTGTGTTTGCGTGGCGTGCACATGGGCTTAAACAGGAAGGCAATGGTAAGAGAAAACAGCAGTAGGAAGGTAATCAAGGAGAACTAGCTTAGCTGGCAGGTGAAATGTATCAGAATCAGACAATTATGCAGGCAGCAGACCAGCCCAGCCCAGAACACCACTATAATCTAAGCAAACACCTTCACCTCTGGTTTTTCCCACACTCTACACCACCAGTGTAAAGTGGGGAACTTGTAACACTCACAGCAGAAAATGATAGGGGCTGCAATAGCTATCATACAAGTTGTGGAAGAGGCTGAGGGTGGTGAAGATGTGAATGCTGTCAACCAACCCACAGTGAGGAGACAGAGAAGAGTATACAGACCCTAGGTAACCTATTAGGGGCTACATGACCTGGAGATAGTGGAGCGCTATAGGGTGGACAGGGACCTCCTACAGCAAATTGTTGAGCTGTGCGGGCCACGCCTGACACACAGAACTAACAGAGGGGAACCCATCCCAGTGGATACCAAGGTATGTGTAGGTCTAATAATACTAGCTACAGGTAACTTCCAAAGGCCAACTGGGGATATGATGGGGATTTCACAGGCATCAGCATCCAGGGCACTCCACCAGTTCCTGGATGCCATGCCAGCACATGTCAGTGAGCACATATATTTCCCCAACACCCGTGAGGCATTGGCCAGCAATATGCAACTGTCCCACCAAATAGCAGAATACCCTGAAGTAGTGGGTGCTATAGACTGCATGCACATACGCATCAAAGCACCACCCAAAAGGGCTTCCGCTCCATCAACTGCCAGGTCATGTGCGATGCCCAGGGCATAATAATAAATATGTGTGCTGGCTGCCCTGGACGCTATCATGATTCCCACATCTGGCATCTGATGCAGCTGTTGCAGAGATTTGCCAATGGGGACATCCCTCACGGTCATCTAGTGGGGGATGCTGGATACGCACTGGAGCCGTGGCTGATGACACCCATCAGAAATGCACACACACCCAAACAAGAACTCCATAATGAGGCACACACACAGACCAGAATTATAGTAGAGTGTGTGTTTGGGATGCTCAAGTCACGTTCCAGTGCCTGGACACATCCGGTGGAGCCTTGCAGTACTTACCAGCTACATGTACCCAAATCATCCTTGTATGTGCCATGCTACACAATATGATCCTGTGGAAACAGTTGCAGCAGGAACAGCACAGGGCAGGCCACAAAGCCCCCCACCATTGCCAAGGCCTGCACAGGCATAGAGTGACTCAGAGGAGGAACAACCTGAGCCTGCCCCAGTATGCCCTGGCCTAGGCAAAGAGGCAATGCATAACACATACACTGACACAGGAGGGAATCAGGGAAGAGCACCTCTCTCTGACTCTCACATACAGTAAAAGAGATGCCAAACATTACACTACCTGTGCCTAACCATGTGTAGGGAGTGTACTATGTGCATCCGACATAGGCAGCCCTGCAGCACCACCCTCAATATTGGGACACCCACAAGGTAAGTGACTCACACATGCAAGTCAGGGGAGGTCACATAACCAACAACAGTCACAGACAGCAGGACAGGTATAGACAGGTATAGACAAACACAAACAATGGCGGTGCTATGGCCTTTGAATGAGGCCTATGAGTAACCACCCCCCAGGCCTACACAGACAGACTACAGCAGGTCAGGCAGTGGGATGTCAGTTCTGAAGGGTAGGACGTCAGAATCCAATATGTAGGTAATTAAATCTAATATCTGTGGTACACTGGTATGCCTCTAGCCAGCACAATAGATAAGACTACAGACTGAAATGGAGTACCCAACATACCAGTACAGTCATAGCAAATGTGTACAAGTGTCAGGTGTGCCCCCCCCATCCTATGTAGAAATATAGTAACAGTCAGGTGTGCCCCCCCAATCCTGTGTAGAAATTTTGAAATAGTCAGGTGTGCCCCCCATCCTATGTAGAAATATAGTAACAGTCAGGTGTGCCCCCCCAATCTTGTGTAGAAATGTAGAAACAGTCAGGTGTGCCCCCCCCGTTATGCAGAAATGTAGTAACAGTCAATGTGAAATGATCGATGGATACCCTGCAGAGACAGCATGCTACCTGTTGGTGTACAACACAAAGGTCAGCACTGCAGTATAAACTGCCTGGACTCGATCCACACATGCAATACAGATGGCCATACACACACAGAGAAATGAAGGCAATGTCAGTTAACAACATACTGAAAGGTCATAAAGGGCATGCTCACACACATAAAGGCCATGTCTGCAAACACCAGTGGACCAGACATATATGGCAGTCGCAGTTGTTAGTGCAGACACTCGTCAGCATGCACCACTAATGCCTTGCACACACAGTGGATAGGAATACAGACATATATGTATGGACAACACACTATAATAAGCCAATGGTAGATGGACATAGATGTGTGGAAAAGGGTGACTGTGACAAAGAGCCATCCAGGCCTGTCCCACCCAGCACACAGCCAAAGGGCCCCAAACACATAAGGTGCAGATGTCACTCATTGCAGTACTAACCACCAGTATCTGTCAGCATGACAGACTTTGTGGTGCACGTGCCAGCTGTGCAACATGACTGTACAAAGAAGTAGTTGTCTAGCAGCTGTATACACGTACCTGTGAAATGTGACCCTGTGTGTGCCCGCATATGGTGTGTCAACCCCTAGATGAATGGGTTATGGCCCATGCACACACAATGTCCTCCCCATAGCTCTACTATGGCAAGCCTGCTGAGGTCATCCAATGTGAAATACACCTTTGGGAGAGTTGTAGCCTAGTAATCTCTATGGTGTGTCACATAACTGTGTACTGCTGTAGTATGATAAACTAGGTAGGTAGTAGTTCTAATCCAAGACTTGACAACTGTGAGTGTGTGTGTGTTTGTGTGCATGTCTGACTGTGTAGAGAGCAATGCTTTTTAGGGTAGTCACACTACCAACAATTCAGATGTCATCCACCTAGAAATACACCTCTGGGAAGGCTGTAGCCCAGTAATCTAAGTAGTGCATCCTGTAACTGCATACTGATGTAATGTGATAACGTAATTAGGTAGGTATTCTAATCCCAGACATGGTAAGTGTGTGTGTGTGTGTGTGTGTGTGTGTGTGTGTGTGTGTGTGTGTGTGTGTGTCTGTCTGTCTGTCTGTATAAAAAGCAATGCTTTTTAGAGTACTCACACTCCCTACAATCCATATACTCAACATTGGCAAGACTGCTGATGTCATCCACCTAGAAATACACCTCTGGGAAGATTGTAGCCCAATAATCTCTGTAACATGTCATGAAACTGTGTGCTGCTGTAGTGTGATAAAGTAGTTAGGTAAGTGTTCTAATCCCAGACATGGCAAGTGTGTGTGTGTGTGTGTGTGTGTGTGTGTGTGTGTGTGTGTGTGTGTGTGTGTCTGTCTGTATAGAAAGCAATACCTTTTAGGGTACTCACACTCCCTACAATTCATATACTCAACTGTGGCAAGGCTGCTGATGTCATCCACCTAGAAATACATCTCTGGGAAGGTCGCAATCCAGTAATTTCTGTAGTGCATCTTGTAACTGTGTACTGCTGTAGTGTGATAAAGTAGTGAGGTAGGTGTTCTACTCTCACCCATGGTAAGTGTGTGTCTGTCTAACTCTGGCTGTGTAGAGAGCAATGCTTTTTAGGGTATTCACACTCCCTACAATTCACATGCTCAACTTTGGCAAGGCTGGAGCATTTTCTCCCCAGGCCTCCGCTGAAAACAGGATCTGTGGAACCTAGTCGGACTTTCCCGGTCAACAAATGTTAAATAAAATAAATAAATAAAATAAATAAAGTCTGCTGATGTCATCCACCTGGTGTTCTACTCCCACCCATGGTAATTGTGTGCCTGTCTAACTCTGGCTGTGTAGAGAGCAATGCTTTTTAGGGTACTCACACTCCTTACAATTCATATGCTCAACTTGGGCAAGGCTGCTGATGTCATCCACCTAGAAATACACCTCTGGTATGTCTGTACCCCAGTAATTTCCATAGCATGTGCTGTAACTGCATACTGCTATAGTGTGCTTTAGAACTGTGGTAGGGTTCCATCCCCCGCATGCCAGTTCTGGATGTTTTTTCTGTGTTTCAATGTCTGTGTATGGAGCAATGCATTATAGGCTAGTCACACTCACTACAATTCGAATGTCCAACTTTGGCAATCCTGCTGATGTCATTCATAGTGAAATACACCTTTGGGGAAGGAATTATCTAGTAATCCCTGTGGTGCGTCCTATAACAGCTCCATGCTGTAGTGTGATATAGACCTCTGTTAGGGGATTTGCACCCACACGTCAGTTGTGGATGTTTTGTGTGTGTCACTGTCTGTGTAGGGAGCAATGCATTTTATGCTCATCACACTCACTACAATTCAAATGTCCTACTTTGGCAATCCTGCTGATGTCATTTATTGTGAAATACATCTTGGGGGAATGAGTTTCCCAGTAATCCCCTTGGTGTGTCCAATAACAGCTCCATACTGTAGTGTAATATAGACATCTGTTAGGGTTCTATATCCACACATGCTGGTTGTGGACGTTTTATGTGTGTGTGTCACTGTCTGTGTTGGGAGCAATGCATTTTAGGCTAATCACACTCACTACAATTAGAATGCCCTACTTTGGCAATCCTGATGATGTCGTCCAATGTGATATACACCTGTGGGGAAGAAGTACTCCAGTAATCTCCATGGCATGTACTATAACTGTGTAGTGCTGTAGTGCAATAAGCTAATTAAATAGGGGTTCTACTCCCAGGTGTGTGTGTTTGTAACTCATATCCTGTGCGGAGGTGGTTGTGAGTGTGTGACCAATGTGGAGTGGCTTTTGCATAATTTATATATGGCAGCCCTACTGTATATCGCAATGTCCACCGTACAGGGATAACAGATGTGAAATAGCTGGGAGGCTGGGGTGCAAAGCCATACCCATACATGTGACATCAAGGCCAGGCAATCACAGTTAGATACCCCAGTATTACCCAGAGCACACTCTCAACCCATGTCTCATACACACACCAATGCCTAGGCAACAGCCAATATGTGGGTAGTGCACAGCATATTGGCCACTGAAATTAAAAATGGAGTGATATCAGTGGGCTACAGAGGGCATGGCACACTGTCCACCTGTCCAACGTGCATGTGCATGCAGACAGTGCATCCTCCCCATGTTCCCCAATGGACACCTGCAACACCTGTGGTGTCATCACATGTGACCCACAAAGGACATATCATGCCTGACAACATGCCCTGTCTGGACGGATGTCACTGACACCAGGGAATGCCATTAGCATGCTATCAATGTAGGTGCAGGGTAAACCTGCTGTCCATTACCAGTTCCCGCCACAGGTGGGCAAGATTGGTACACCTGATGATAATCTGTGTTCACAACATGGGACAGTCACCCCAGGTACAGTTCCACATTTCACTGTACATGCATGTGGAAGGTGTGCACATCCCAGACACTGTCCATGTCATGGACTAAGGAACACATACATGGCAAGTGACGCACAGCACTGGCCACACACAAAAGTCACCCAGGTGACTGGATGGGGGATACAATACTCACCTGTGTGGGCAAATGCAGAAACCACAGCCCTGAGCCACAATGCGGACCATTGTCATGTGGCCTGATGCCAAGGTATACTCACTGCCTAGCCTTGTATAGCCATCTGGCACAGTCGACCACCACACACCTGTGCTGACATGCACCCATGCATGTCAGTGCTGGCACCCTGTGTGTTTGTGTGTGTTGTATGGTGCGTATGTTCACATCCAAACTCACTACAACCCCCATTGGCATACTGAAGCATGCTGTCTGATGTCAGACACCTCCCCATACCCTTTGCCCGTACAAGCTCTGTAGACCCATGTGGTGCATGTGATACCTACACAGTGATGTGTTGTGGCAATCCCACTACTGATGAGTTTTAATCCTGGCCCTGCCAAGTGTGTCAATGTGTGTGCATCCCTGTGTGAGTGTGGCTGTGTTGACAGTGGCACCTGTTCATCTGGACAGGTATGTGTACGTCACCTACCGTATAGCTACCGTATCCCTGTTGCAGATGTTACTCACCATCACATATATCTTCTGAGGGCTACACAACAGGTAACCCATGTGGCACATCCAATAACTGCATAGAACTGTGATAGCACTACATAGCCTTCAGGGGATTGATATCCTGTGCTGGTAGGTGTGTGACACAAACATGCTTAGGTTTTACTCTCCCACCCCTCCCTGACTTGTCTTTGCCTCTGCCTCTCTCATTCCCTCTCTGGTGGATGTGGAGACCTATACCTACTTTGCTTAGACAGCAGCATGTGTATTTTAAGTGATGCTCATGATCAGCTGATGGGCTCTGCATGAATTGCAGCCCTCTCCTAGCTGATTGCACGTGGAACAGCTGTGGTAACATTCCATAGCCAATTGCATGGAAACACACTCCAGTATCTAGAAACATCATGTCGGTGTTGGCCCTTTTCATTCACTGTGAGCAGGAACTAGATCTGTTGTTTGGCAAACAGCATCTCAGATGGATTGGGAATTTACTTCTAACAACATACACTGTGGAAACATGGCAACACACAGGAGGGGGATGTGCCTGACCTGACTACAGACTGTAAGTGCTGCTATACTGCATTTAAAGTAATGTTGCCTTAACAGTTTATGTGTGGATATGGCTGTCCTACATGTCTCAATACCTGCCATGTCAGTTCTATGTTTATGAGGAATCCCCATCTGCAGGGTCATCTGCAGACTGGGCAGTGTGTTGTGCCTTTGGTTTAATGTCTTACCCATGAAGCATCTATCTGTGGACTGCAGAAGATTGTGTGAGGGTTGCAGTCTGTAGATGGTGAAAGCTGTGACAGTTACTGACTTCATAAACCTCATAGGGCATATGTTGCAACAAACCCTGTTACAAAAGTAAATGTATGAGGTTATCACAGCAACATGTCAATATTGGCCCTGTGTATCTGCTTCCAGCCACAACTCTGTCAACCTTTGCACATATGTCATGCATGAAGAGGTGCATATGTGCTGTACACCATAATTAGTGTCATCATATTTGATAACAAGCCAGTGAGATATCAGACTGCTGCACATGTTAATGTACAGCAGGGGTTATATTTGATGACATAACCTGGACATACTGTGGTTGTTTGTACAGTACTGAGGTCTGTGTACTTATGGTGAATGTCGACAGTGTGTGCATTGTTAATATGTACCTTGGCCTGTGTACAGACTGTGGTAGTTGTCATCGTCCTAGGTCCTGTCCTATCTGATGTTACATGATGCTCCACTGCATGTTACCATATTGGCTTACATGTTTGTAGGGCCATACACACACATGTCCCATACCACAGTCAGCCATCAGACCAAACTGTGTAGCAGCCCAGTATATGTAGGGTTAGTGTATTAGTGGCACATATGAGGATGGTGTTGAACAGATAGTCCATATACTGTAACATTATGCTAGCTTGCCATATGTGGCTGTGGCTCTGTTCTCATTGGTTGTGGTTGTGCACTTTCACAGAGGTGCATCTTACCCTGTGCTGTGATATGCCTGTACATCCTGCTATATATGTAGGTACACGTGCATTCCCCCATAGAAGATGTAGGCCAGTGCTGTGCCAGTCTGCCTGTAGCCTGCACAGTGCATTGTTATATGCCTAGCAGCAAAGTGTACTTACCCAGTGAAATGTCATGTGCAGATACTTGCCAGATGTACTGCTGCCGGGCCTCCCTTAACAGTCATGTATGTCAGACAGAGCAGTGGGATGCTATACAGATGTGTGTCAATATCTTGTGGGTAGTATTTGGCCATGGCACCCCTGTACCAGCTCGTAGCACGTGTCAGGCCAGACAGGTGTGTGTGAATGCATAACCTATGGTGGCATATGTATACCAGTTGTTATGTGTTATATCCATCTACATGGCTGTTAACATCAATGTTGTCAGGCATGGCACACATGTTTTGCACTAAGGGGGTTCTGTGTATACCTCTGGACTGTACGGAGTATGTCAGAATGTCCACACATATTGGCCAATATCTCTGCTGTAGTTGACAGGGGCAGGACGTGCTAGCAGCGGTACTTTACTATGATGTCCTTAGGATGTCTGTCAGTAGCCAATGGCACACATGTGGAAAGCAGATGTGATCTCCCCACACACACCATGTCTGTGAAGACAATCGCAATTACAGTAGCAATAGTATATAGAACTGTAATAGTACACAAATAAAGGTTTTCCATTCCTGCAAACCTGTGTGTGGTGTTTTTTCCTATGACCTCTCTGTGAGTATATGTTGCAGGCAATGATTGTCATTTGTATGGGTGGCCCATACAGTGTCCAGTTGTTCAGGTGTGAACTGTAGGCATAGTGGCTGTTCCATATTCTGTGCACCCCCTACATATATATCTTACTGTACATATCTCTGCGTGTGAATGCGTAGTCACATGTATATATATATATATATATATATATATATATATATATATATATATATATATGTGTATGTATATCTGTATCTGCATATATGTGTCTGTGTATATGTATCCTGGGGATGTTGATAGCTTCCACATTTTACATTTCCTATGGTAGGCAGACTGCACTGCATGATATGTTACCAATACCAGCCTGACATCATACAGGTGGGATGTAGTACTGTTAACATCTTGTGCCCATGTCATATCAGGTCCTGGTTATGGGATCTGCAACACTTGGTAGTGTATTGCAGGACAGATGTGTTTGGCTGGGGGGGTATGCCTATTCGTACAAGACGTATATTGTTTGGGGCCTCTCAACCCCATTAACGGTGCATGTGGACATATTTGTTCTTGTTAATCTACCATTGCTATCTACAGATGTATGGCCACATATACCTATATAGATATATATATCAGCTTACATATGTATGACTATGTCCGTATATACCTACATAGCTATATACCTGAGTACATATATGTACCTTGCTGTGTATATGTCGACATATAGGTGTGGACATATATATGTGTTGATGTAGGCATTTGCATGTATATACGTTCATATATATTTATATATAGGTATATATTTCTAAATATAAACACATATATATATATATATATATATATATATATATATATATATATATATATATATACATATATAGATATGTTGTATCTGTTTAGATGTTAATATATTTACACAAGCACATACATCTAGATGTTGGTTACATTCTCTGTACTGCAGCATGACTGGGCTGGATGATATGCTTTTAAAAACATCAGCTTTTTGTATATCTGTCGTGGCTTAGTGGTAAATCACTTTGTCTATAATATGCAGGGTCCTGGGTTTGAGCCTTACAGAGGCTGTTTATTTTGTTGCTGGGCAGAACATGGGCCTTTGGATACAGTATGATTAAGGCACTTTAAAGCAGTTGTAAGTGGGTTTGCATGGATTTGCGTGGAGGTAAGCACTGCTAACTTCCGGTTTCAGTTTCTTATACTCAGTTAGCTTCTATATTGCTTAACCTGTATAGGCATAGCTTACTCCCACACAAACAAGCTTAAACCCACTCACTGCTGCTTAAAAGTGCTTACTCCTGCTTACCACCGTGCTAATTTCTTTAAAAGAAAAGAAAAAGGAGTTGATAGGAAAGCAGTGAAAAAAGGGGCAGAAAGAGGGAAAGACAGTAGGGAAAATAACCAGGGATGTGCAGGAAGGGTGTAAGGAAGGTCCATAGTTGCTCATTTCTTCTACAGCAACAGCTGTGCATATACATTGAATTTGGAGAGAGATTTGGACACTCAAACCCCTGGGAGGGGGTGAGGTCAACAAAAATAAGTTGTGATGCCAATTAGACCGGATTACATGTGTCCAATGGACACGTGTGCAGAATGGACAGCTATGTATGGGGTGAGATTTTTTGTGGGAACAGATTGCCCTTTTTTTTTTTCAGGTGAGAGTGGGATGTTGCGCCACAAGATGTTAACAGTAAGCCATACCACCTGAATGATGTGAGGCTGGTATCAATACCATATCATACAGTACAGTCTGGCTACTATAGTGAATGTACAACGTGTAAGCAATAAACATTCCTAAGATATATATACACAGACACAGGTATGCAGATACATATATATGTCTCTCTCTCTCTCTCTCTCTCTATATATATATATATATATATATATATGTGTGTGTGTGTGTGTGTGTGTGTGTAACTACACATACACACACAGAGGAATGTCTAGGATGATACATAATTAGTGGGTGCACACCACACTGAGCAGCCAGTATCCCTACAGTTGCAACCTTATCAGATGGATAGTGTATGAGTCACCCATACAAACAACAATTGTTGCCTGAAACATATACCTACATAGAAGACAAAGGATGTAACACCACATACAGGTTTGCATACATTTTAAAGGTTTATTTGTGCACTATTACAGTGGTATATGCAATGTCATATAGCTGTGTAGACTTTGAAATGCATACAAACAAATGAATGCAACTCTCAAACAGATCATTTAATACATTAATCCGAAAGTATAACATATGTTGGTGTCCACACCAAGGCGTCAAGTAGTACAACAGGAAAAACAGACTGGGCCACAGGATAAAAATCATTCAGCAGTAAGTAATGCAGATGTACAGCCCAGCAACCTCTAAATACACTGTGTACACAACTCCTAGGGGGAAAATACCTAGGTTGACACAATGGAAGGTATCTGTTACATAACAATGCATACCTGCAATCATCACAATCACACTGACAAACAGAAGAGTCCATATGGCAGTAACTAGTAGGCCAGCAATGTTCACAAGATGAAATGTATGGTAATGTACATCCGTATACCTTAAATGGGCTGAATACTGGTATACCTCACATGTTGTAACACCCTAGGATAGTTATGGTGCATACCTCACTCCATAGACTGACTTACAGGGCATATAACACTGTTACATACACTGACCTCTAGACTGCAGATGGGCACACATGTGTTGTGCACATGAAGCCCACATATATATATATATATATATATATATATATATATGGTGCATATGTTCTGTACACCATTATTCATTGACATCATACCCGATAACAAGCCAGTCAGATAGCAGACTGCTGGACATATTGTGTATAGTAGTGTTTTTTCTGAGGACATTACTTGGACATTCTGCATTTGTTTGTACAGTACTGTGGTCTGTGTACATAGGGCAGGGATCTGCAACCTTCACTATCCATAGAGCCATGTATGGCCCCTCTGCCACCAAATGAAAGTAATCAGGAGCCACAACAGCTGTTTGACCCCTAAAATGAAGATAACAGAGCATACAAGGTTACACATATAGTTATACTAAATATAAAAGGACTAAGTGTATAAGAACAATACCTGACATATGTCCATAATTGTGTTCGTATGTTGGGATTGCTTGATCTGTGTGTGTGTGCGTGCGTGTGTGTGTGTGTGTGTGTGTGTGTGTGTGTGTGTGTGTGTGTGTGTGTGTGTGTGTGTGTGTGTGTGGCCATTAATCCTCAGAGGTACAGGGATCAACTATGCTGGGTTGTAAGAGCCACATGTGGCTCTAGAGCCGCAGGTTGCAGAACCCCAAGTTAGGATTATTGATGACAGTATGTATATTCCACATATGCACCTTGAGCTGTGCACAGACTGTGGTAGATGCCATTGCTAATGGTCCTGTTCTATCTGATGTTACATGCTGCTCCAGTGTATGGTACCCTACTGGCTCACATGTTTGTAGGGCCAGATACACGTGTCCCATACCACAGACAGCCATCAGACCACACTGTGCCATGACCAGTGTATGTAGGGTTACTGTGTGAGTGGCACATATGAGGATGGTGTTTAACAGATAGTCATTATAGTGTCATATTAAGCTTGTGTATCACATGTGTATGTAGCTGGGTTGACATTGGATGTGGGTATGCACTCACAAAGGTGTCTGCCACACTGTGCTATGACCTGCATGTGGAACCCACTATAATCGCAGGTACATGTGTATTCCCCCATACAAAATATAGTCCAGTGTTGTGGCAGTCTGCATGTAGTTTGCACAGTGCTTAGTGACATACCTAGCAGCCTAGTGTAATTACCCAGTGTGGTGTTATGTCCATTTATTTGCAAGACATACTGCTGCCAGGCCACCATAACTGCTGTGTATTTCATACAAAGCAGTGGTGTGCTGTACAGATGTATGTCAGTATCTACTGGGTAGTATGTGGCCATGTGACCTCTACACCACCATGTATTATGTGTCAGGACAGACTGGCATGTGTGCATAAACTGTGTGGGCATATGTACTCCAGTATTGTTGTGATATAACCATGTACATGGCAAGTCACATCCCCATTGTGAGGTGTGGTCCATATGTCATGCATGAAGTGGACATGTGTACACTTCAGGACTGCCACAGAGTGCCAGATTGTCCACATATATTGGTCATATCCCTGATGTAGTCCACAGGAACATTACTGTACTAGCAGAGGTACTGTACTATGATGTCCTTAGGATGTCTGTTCATAGGCAATGGCACACGTGTCTACAGCAGATGTGACCTTCCACACCCAACATGTCTTTTAAGACAACCCCTATTACAGTAGCAACAGTCTACATATATACCTGCAATACATCCATGACATCCCTTGCACTAAGCGGTTTGGACTATTGGTGTTGAGGTAGGACTCCACTCCATGTTCTGGACATATGGTAAACATATATGTTTACATATTATCCACATATCTGTATAGATATATACACATATACATATCCTCATACATATATGGACGTATAGATATCCACGTACATATATGGAGATATGTATGTACACACACACACACACACACACACACACACACACGTGCGCACATATATATATATATATATATATATATATATATATATATATATATATATATATATATATATATATATATATATATACACACACACATGTAAAAAACTCACATATATACATATACACAGCAATGACTTCAACAATTGGCTAAGCTTCTGATGTCATTCAAAGGGGATCCAGTATCTGTCTGCCTGTGATGACATGATTGACAAATCACGATGCCTTGCCAGAGATGGTCTGCACCTGTTGCCCCTGGGATTCAGGTTACTGACTAATGCTCTTGCCACCCTCATAGTGCCTTTTCTAGGCAAAGTTCAAAGGACAAAACCACCAACGTAACAGATACAAGCATGCAAAACCAAAGGCAATGCTACTCAAAGCATGAAGTCTTATCCTAAACATGCACTCTCTTGAGGCACACCTACAGACAGAGAACATCGGTAGCTGTCCAGTAATTGAGACCTGGTTCAACACTCCAGAGAGCACCCCTGCAATACCAGGCTACCACTCTTACCACACATTTTGGCCACCAAAACAAGACCACAACACTACAGGAGGAGAAGTGTCCATATTCAACAAGGTTATTCACACATCCAGGCTGGTTCCCAACACAATGCATCTGAGTATCTCCTGGTGCAACTAACACTAGGTAAGACTGCAATACAAATTGTAGCTTGCTACAGATCCCCCACCATGACCCAGGATCCTCACTACACCTTACTAAACATACTGGAATTATTGAGATACAACCAAAAACCCTCATACTGGGTGATTCAAACTACCCCTTCATTAACTGGGAGAACTATTTGGGTAACAATACCTTTCCCCAATGGTTCTTGGAGGTCATGAATTCCAATGCCCTGTATCACGTAATCCATTGTCCAACCAGGGGCTCCAATATCCTAGACCTGGTCATTACCAACATGGGAGATAGATCCTCCACATCAGTGGTCACCCCCTCATTGGTCAGGTCTTACCATAAGCTATTCACTGTCGGCATCCACATCCCACCCCCAAACCCCAGCAAGGACACCCCTGTAAAGATCCTCTACAAAGGCAACTTCATGCTACTCAAATCAGACGTGAGAAACTGTGATACACCCATGGAGATGGGAGATGATAGACCAACTGCTGAATCCTACAATGAGTTACTGTGTGAGCACATCCACTCATGCATGCATCGTGTCATCACAAAAAGAACCAAGATGCCCCCCTCAAAACAAAGACAGCCAATATGGTGGACCCCTGCCATAAACAAACTGTACAAAAGAATGAAGGGACTGTTGAAAACAGAGGGATAATCCCAGGATGCAAACAACTTCCTTACCAGCCTCAGTAAGAAGCTGAGATCCCTCATAGAATCTGCTAAAGCTAGTTACATATATGAAATAGCCACATATTCCAAAGACAACAACAAGCCATTCTGTAGTTATGTCCAGAATCTAACTGGCAATGCTCAGAAATGATCTGAGTTACAACAGAATGGCATTAAATATACTGATCCCAAGGATTTGGCCAATATCCTGGCAGATCAATTTACTGCCACATTCACCCCCCTCTCACCCCATAAAGGGCCCATCTCAATACCAAATTATTGCAAAATACAAGTAATCATGGCCACACAGGTAGAAATTGCACTCTCCAGAGCTAAGAATATAGCATCCATGGGAACAGATGACATTCCAGGATGTGTACTACATGAACTACAAAACGAATTTGCACCTCACCTATGTGTCATGTGTAATCATAGCCTCACCTCAGGCTTCGTGCCCACTGAGTGGCACACAGCTACAGTTATCCCACTCCACAAGGGGTGATCCTCATTGGATCCCATCCCATCAGTCTGTTGAGCCTGATCTGCAAGGGCATGGAATGTATTATAATGAAACATATAAACGAAGACATTGGCAAGCCTCAAACACAGGACCTCACCCAGTTTGACCTTGTGAAGGGCCAATCATGTCTCCTGAACCTGATTGACTTCTTTGAATCAGTCTCCAGAGCTGTGGAAGGGGGTAAGGTGGTCCACACAGCCTATCTGGACCTCGCCATGGCCTTCGGCACCATCTCCCACTCTGGAAACATAGATAAATGTACTAAGCTGGCCATATATTTTCACATCACATGGTGGGTTGCCAACTGGCTTACTGTCATAACACACACTGTAAAAGTAGATTACTCCAATGCCAGCTACAAACAAGTGACAAGTGGAGTACCTCAGGGTTCAATCCTGGAACTGCTCATGCTTGGTATCTTCTTCTCTGAAGTAAATGTAAACACTATGGGACCCTGTCTAACAAAGTTCACAGATTACTGCAAACCGGGAGTCACTGTTGAATCCCCAAATGATGTGGGTATTCTACTAAAGGGCATTACAGAAACATATGCTTGGTGCCAGAGCCATATGCTCAAGCATAATGGCCAGAAATGTGTGGTTATCCCCTTTGGGAAATACCATGTACCCATGAATTACCACATAGGTGGCAGTACACTAAACACCAAAGGTGTGATGACAGACTGAGGGACACAAGTGGACAGTAGTGTCACATTCAATAACCACATTGCCACAACGGTGAGGTGATCCTTCTATGTGGTACACCTCATCACTAATGGCTTTTCATCTAGGAAAACAGAGGTAGTTGTCCCACTGTACTCATCCCTCATTACACACATTATAGAGTACAACGCCCCATTTGGTATGTACCTCCATTGACATCTGCGACAGCTGCAAAGGCTGCAGAAATGCATCACTAAAAGTATCACAGGCCTAAAGCATATGCCCTATGCTGACAGTCTCAAAAACCTCCAGCTATACTCTGTAACATATCGTATACTTAGAGACAATCTCTGCTTAACATACAAGGCCATGTCAAACCCTGGGTATTGACATCTGTAATAAGTGTATGTAATGCCATGTACAATACATGTGTCTATGTGCTGTCATTTTAGTAGCAAGGGGTGTGAGTGCCATGTCTGGGACACACAAGTATATGAGACCTGCACAGCACTGTTATCCATATGAATGTGATACGTGTAGAGGTAGTAACCCAGGATACATGCTGTCACACTGGCATTTAGTGTAACATGGCGGTACTACTTTTGACAGTGCTGTCCCAGGCAAAGGTAGAGTGCTAAAAGTACTACTGACAACAAGCACACCTGCAGGCATAGCTGGAATCTGAGGCCGCAGTGTCGTGTTCCTGATGTGTGGGCTGTGTCACCTTGTATATCCCCTACTGGATAATGATCAGACATGTGGAATGCCACTGTAGAGTACTGTCTGTACAGAACATGTTAGTGAGGCTGTACAACATTTAGTACTGGCATACATATTGTTGTCAAACATCCATCTGTTGACACATTCATCCTACTGCATAGCTACTTGCCAAGCTGATGTCTGTGAGTCCCTCTACATATGTGTAGATGGCAGGTATCCAGCTGGGATATGTACAGACAACCTATGCTTGATTGACACTGACATGCCTGCCCATCTATGTACTAACTGGCACATATAGGAGACAACAAGCTGTACAGACCACCTACCATGGGTACCTACACTACACTACCACAGTCAACAGAACATGCTTGGGTACAGGTCTCCAACACAGGCACTAAGGATGTGTTGTAATATATGTTGCATACATTTCAATTGGATCACCTCAGTGGCCACATGCAGAAGGCACCCTGAGGTTTGGCTGATGCATGTCACCCTCACCCTGATGGTCACCAAAGTGGTGTCTGTCAATAGATTGCCTGCTGACACATGGCAGGTAGCATGATACCAATGTACACACAACCCCTACATGACCCATCTCCTCATGGACAATAGCCATGGACACAGATATGACCACCTACAGCAATGCACCACAGTACTGACACATGTGTATGTGTGCATTACTGAGGATAGCAGTGTCTGTGTCTTAGTACACCTGCAGGTCGGAACTCTATGATTGCCTTCACAACTACCTCAACACCAATTGCCATAGTCAGATGTTGCTGCTGTTGTGTTGGACATGACATGTACCCTGTTAAAGTCCTCACCCTAATGGCTACATGGGCTATGCATTACCAGCACAACAGCGTTGTACAAATAGGTCGATAGGCATGTGAAACCCATTGAGGTCTGGCAAGTGTGTGTATGTATGCATGTCTGCATATCTGTAGGGTACACCATTCTGAGGCCATACTCCTATTATACTACACATTGCCACACAGTCGTACAGATAGTGTTGTCAGCCCCCATAGGTGAGGCATGGCAATGCAACACACTACTATGCCTGTGGCATGTGCATTAGATACATATCCCTGTAGTGCCACTGTTGTGATATACAGTGGGTTGTATTGCAGTCATGGGCAATGTATGATAGTCGGTATGTCAGAGTGTCATTATGGGTTCCAGTGCGTACAATAACCACTGGGGGGTGTGGGTGCTGTGTACACTGTCAATACACCATGGTACACCTGGTATATGCCCCATGTACCACTTTATGGTGACCACTGTCACCATCAACCATACAGGCAACTGAAACCACAATACAGCCCAGTTACACATGTGCTGTGTGCAGCCTACCTGTAACACATTGGACACAGGACTAGTTAGTTAGCATCAATAGGCCCAGGTCTCTCGGATGTGTGTCTGCCTGTTATGTGTCTACCAATGTGTGTATGATGGTATGCCACACTATGTATTATCCATATACAACCATTACATCCACCATTACCATACTGTACATGTCTGTGGATGTTCTGCATGTAACATGTAACCTGGTACACATCTCACTCTAAATGTTGTGTGGTGTGTGCAATGAAAGCCACACAGTTGAATAGCACTACATACCTAGGTAGGGGTCTAGTCACAGTGTTGCCATGTAAAGAGTGTACATGTATGTGGATGGGTCTACATATGGTAGCAGATTATACATGTCCCAGTGGGTCACCTGTCTATGTGGCACAGGCAATAACTTTTAGACACTCCTGTAACATGTGGGCAACTGTACTCTGGATAAGTCATAGCCATGGTGTCACCACAGTGCCATACCCCTTGTGGAATATGACTGCTGACCATCCTGCTGACACATGTACACCTACAACACAAATGGATAACATTATGGAGATCACAATCACCCAGTGTTACTAACAGCTGACATGTATCATAGCTGGATGGCTACACTACCTGACATGTATGCATTACACAATACTCCTGACAAGTTACCCTGCAGTACATTGCTACACTGTATTACAGTCACCGTGTGCATCAGAACCATATTAGCCTGTCCCTGCATCGATGTTATGGATGACAGGGATGTGGCACAGGCAACATCATATGCACAGGGTGTGTTGCTGGTTTGCCAGAGGCCAAGGGTGGTCCATACATTTGACACCATGTGTGTGGGTGAGGGGTTTCATTATTTGGACGTGGCGTGGTGATGTGGTGCGTGTCAGTATGGGGTTGCCCTACATGTGTTTGTATAGTGTGTGGGTATGCATGCACACAGTTCTGCCATGTGGCTGCCCATATAGATGTTTTTGGACAGCTGAAGACCATACCTGGCAGGGTGTGCAGTTCACCACCTCTGGCCAAGGACACGCTGACTGTGCCTGCCAAGGATTTCACAGGCCCGTGCAGGTACAGGCCTTGAGGTGCTGCTCTCCCCTGATGATGACAGATGTCCGCTGGAACCATGTCCCACCTGGGACTGGCCAGGGCCACGTGCATGAGGCCTGCTTTGGTGTGGTGTGGACAGCACCCTTAGTGATGTGCTGGGGCTACTACTTCTAGTATGGGAGTGGCTTGGCGTCCTAGCACATTTACATCGACCATCAGATGTTATTGTTTCTGGCCTACATCCACATGGCCATCACAACTCCCACCAGGTTTTCAAGCACAGACATGCCATGGTCAAGGAGACCCAACATCTCACTCCACCATCTATCCATGATCTCGTTCTGTTCACAGAGGGCAGCAGCAAGTTCACGGATGTTGTTACTTACAGATGACTAGGCATCCTTCTGCACGCTCAGGCCCTGTCTGTTGTACATTTCTTTATGTACCTGTGTCTCCATGACAGCCTGAAACATGCACCTGGTGGTACCAGTTGTGGCGCCTCTGCATGGGGCAGGATGACCAGCATCCCTACCATGAGCACCCTTGCACATCTACCTATGTTGTGGCCTGATGGATATCTGGCTATGCCTACTGTGGACAGACACAGCTGGCATTGTCACCACACTACCCTGTGCACTGCAACTAACTGCCAACTGTCCCTCAGCTATGGCCACTGGTGATGGGGTATGTATAGGCACTGAAACTGTGTGCGAGGGAGGGATGGCTAACAGGGGGATGTCAAATGTTGGCCCTGTGTCGACCCCTGACAAACCCACCTGTGCCTCAATCATGGTCTCATCATCGTCAGTGTCTGCATGCACACCAACATCAGGTTGCCTGCAGGAGGAACCTTGACTCACCTCGCCACCTCTGGGGTATAAAAAGAAATGCACTTTAAGACCTGTCCAGCATTACATAACAATACATACACACACACACACACACACACACACACACACACACACACACACACACACACACACACACACACACACACACACACACACATATATGTGAGGGGCTGATACGTTCCCTCCATAATGTCACACACTGTACTGTCATGTGTAAGGATTACTCAGTACATGCCTAACATGCTGCTCAATCAACCTATGTGACAACTATGATATATGTATACACTCCCTGCTGTTGCCTAGTAATTTCCTAATGAATCTGTAGTGCTGCCTACATGGGTTGACATTCACCTCCCTGCTGTATGCGATATTGATGGTATACCAGGTATCTACTTTCCCTCCCAATGCATGTTCCATGCTAGAGACCTTATTAGACCATCAGCTGTCCTGTGATTACATGTCAGACAAGTATTCCTGTTGTGTCTTGTGTCAGTCCATGTCCATGTACTGCACTATCACAAAGGGAAGTACTGCCATATCATAAACTCCACAGTCACACATTTGCATACATGGACACCCACACAACCGCACACACACCTTCATGCAGCATCCTCCCTCCTCTACACCACATTGAACCTACAGATGACATGAACACCCACCCACACAGAGACACACACACACAGACACACATACAGAGGAGGTTGCACAGTGATAGTACACATAGTCCCCGCATTACCCATCTGTCAACATGCATAACATATGGTACACAACAGCATGCAGTGCAGCTATAGTCAATCCATGTTAGCAATAGTATGCATGTGTGTAAGGCATGACATGTGTTGCTGTGCACCTGTTATGCACCCTGCCTTGTACTGTGCACCACAACTCATAGGTGTACATCCCATTGCTGAATGTGTAGTACTGTGTCATTCATGTCAGCTGTAATGCTCACAAACCCTATGTTTTCCAGCAAAACATACCTGGCATGATGTGTGGTCAGATGTCAGTTGTGAATGCTTGATGTGTGGTTTCCAACTCTCAACATTAGCAGACAATGTATGAACAATCCAATAGTATTACACTGGCAACTGCCCAATCATACCATGGCTATGGGGAGTCTAACACTCTTATTGATGTGATGCACCATTCCTTGATCTGCCATGGGATAACATCACAAAATATATTAACAGTACATGAGCCTGATATGTGCCATATGTCCTGTACATCCACATGCAATGTCTACTAAACGTGTTAGGTGTGTGGATGCTAACCGCATTGCATACAGTCGTGCGTGTACCTATATGTGCACACGATTATCATGACATTTTGTTGCACCCACTGTTATGTGTACTACAGCAGTCACTATTCCTGTCAGAGGTATACTAGCATGGCTCATCTGCATTTGCTTGTGTATGGTCAGTCTGCCCTACACATGTTCCCCAACTCTGCATGATTGCAAGGTCTACTCATATGCACACCTCTTGGTGTTCACACACTGCCATTACTATTTCTGTGGGTGTAGAGTTATGTCTGCCACAGTTACTGACCCAGTCTGTGTGCAGATACAGCCATTCTTACCATCCTTATGGCTCCCTGCTGCAGTACACTGGTGTGTCATGCTGACATCTCCTCCCCACCTTCAGGCTTTTTGCAGATGTTTGACAAGTGTGGGCTACACGTGTGTCAGTTTGCAGTGTTCCATACACTGAACAGCATGTGTTACAGCCAAGTCCCAGCTAATAATGTGGACCACACTAATATATTATGCCATAGTGTACATCTGTAACAGCTGCCATTGTAATACTGGTATATAAACTGTTGGTGCACTGTACAGGGGTCATGTTTCACATGTGTCCCTATTGTAATCTGTGTGTGCCACCATTATGTTAATCCCTATGGACAAATTTCACAATGACAGGATGTTACTTATCCCACAGATGTCTGACATACTTTCCAATACCCCATCACGGTCACCACTGTGATGCAGTGCATGTAATAGCAACAATACATGAACATGTACAGCATGCATTAAGGGTAGGTGTGTTAGATGTGTGCATGGCATATACCATAGCCAGTACATGCCCAGTGTATTGGCAAGCATCAACATAAACCAAACTCACCAGCTACAGGCTGCTGCCACGGTGGTATACTGGAGGGACCTGCATAAGAATGTGAGAGATGCAATGTTAGTGGCCACAGCTGTGGCATTGCTACAGGGTGGGTGCAGCATTACAGTACATCAACAGCACAGGTCCACAATACTAGCACTTATGCACATCTGTTTATTACTACTATGCATCAATAAATAATAGTTATGACATATCAGATATGCATGCTCTACAAGGCAGAGGTACCGATAGCTATGAAGAGGATGAAGAATGGAAAGGCTGTTGGTCCAGATGACATACCTGTGGAAGCTTGGAGGTGTTTAGGGGAAATGGCAGTGACATTATTAACCAGATTGTTTGATGGAATCTTGGAATGTGAGAGGAAGCCTGAGGAGTGGAGGAAAGGTGTGTTGGTACTGGATTATATGAATAAGGGTGATGTGCAGAGGTGTAGTAACTACAGAGGGGTAATATTGATCAGTCACAGCTTGAAATTATTGGAAAGAGTATTGGAAGCTGGTTTAAGAAGGGAGGCAATTATTAGTGATCAGAAGTATGGTTTCATTCCAAGAAATAGCACTACAGATGCGATGTTTGCTCTGAGACTGTTGATGTAGAAGTACAGGGAAGGTCAGAAGGAGTCGCATTGTGTCTTTCTGGACATAGAGAAAGAATATGACAGGGTGCTAGAGATGAGTTGTGGTATTGTGTGAGGAAGTCGGGAGTGGCAGAGAAGTATGTAAGAGTGGTACAGCATCTCTACAAGAGTAGTGTGACAGCAGTGAGATCTGCAGTGGTAGTGACAGATGCATTTAAGGTGGAGGTGGGATTACATCAAGGATCAGCTCTGAGCCCTTTCTTATTTGCAGTGGTGATCAACAGGTTGACAACAGAGATCAGACAGGAGTCCCCGTGGACTATGCTGTTTGCAGATGATATTGTGATATGTAGTGAGAGTAGGGAACAGGTTGAGGAGAGCCTGAAGAGGTGGAGATATGCTCTAGGGAGGAGAGGAATAAAGATCAGCTGGACTATGACAGCATATATGTGTGTGAATGAGAGAGAGGTTAGAGGAATGGTGAGGATGCAGGGAGTAGAGTTGGAGAGGGTGGATGAGTTCATATACTTGGGATCAATAGTTCAGAGTAATGGCGAGTGTGGTAGAGAGGTGAAGAAGAGAGTACAGGCAGGGTGGAGTGGGTGGAAATGAGTGTTGGGAGTGATTTGTGACAGACAAGTACCAGTAAAAGTGAAAGAGAAAGTCTTCAAGAGGGTAGTGAGATCAGCTATGTTATATGGGTTGGAGACAGTGGCACTGACAAACAGGCAGGAGTCAGAGCTGGATGTGGCAGAGTTAAAGATGTTAAGACTTGCACTGGGTGTGATGAGGGTAGACAGGATTAGGAATAAGTATATTAGACAGTCAGCCCAGGTTGTACAGTTTGGAGACAAAGCCAGAGAGGTGGAGTTGCATTGGTTTGGACATGTGTTGAGGCAGGATGCTGGGTATATTGGGAATAAGATGCTAAGGATGAAGCTGCTAGGTAAGAGGAGAAGACAAAGGCCTAAGGTAAGGTTTATGGATGTGGTGAGAGAGGACATGCAGGTGGTTGGTGTGACAGAGCAAGATGCAGAGGACAGGAAGAAATGGAAACAGGTGATCCACTGTGGTGACCCCTAAATGGGAAAAGCCAAAAGAAGACAAAGATGCTCCACCTATACAGATGCAGATGCATATGCATATGTAAATGTTGTCTACTAATGTTGCCTGTGATCTTACCTGCACGCTCTTCAGCTGGTGTGTGGATAACACCACCTCCAAAATGCTGTCTGACACTTGTACATTGGTATGGGCAGGTGCCCCGAGGCTGCTGTGGAGCTGTTCCATGCGTGTCAGGGGGGAATGGGTAGCATGACCCCCCCCTGTTGCGGGGTGATCAGCCCATACTGCAGCAGCATGCCTGCGGGCATTGTGAAGCAGGTCAGAGCAACAATGCCAGACCTGCTCACAATTTCGGTTATGGTGTCCAACATCATTGACCCTGTGGACGAGGTCATTCCACAGGATGTTCCACTCCTGCTGTTCATGTGAATGACTGCCAAATAGAAACACATAGTGATTGCTGAGGTAGCTAAGGATGATCTCCATTTCCTCTGATGAATATGATGGAAGCCGCCCTAAGGGCATCTTGCCTGAAAGACATAAAGATGGAAACAGGACTCAGCAAATCATACAGCAAGGTTACCATAGTTCTTAATACACATTTCTGCCGCCCCCCAAATCTGCAACAACAAACTATTCACGCAAGTGAATAGGTATGGCACACCTTAACTAACAGTGGGATATATATGTATTGTATTGTAACACACTTTGTGTTATGTGTCTGTGACCATGTTCCCTGTGTGGACATTATCATTGCTGGTGTGTTACAGTCTATTCACCTGCATGGCATTGTCAGGGCCACTATGGTTCCATATATGCATGTGGTATGCTTGCTATGTGATTGCTGCACATCTGACATTCTGTGTTATTGGGAATATCTATGCATGCTTTTGGACATGTTCAGGGATTGTGTAGAATATTACTACTCACATATGTTCTATAACAGTGACACAGTAGCATGTTTAGGGGATATCTGGCAGCAGGGCCACCTCTCCAACCTCATCTGGCCATGTTACCAGGCCACATCACACATGTGATGCACCCTGGGGCCTCCTCAACTACTGGGTCCACACTACCTTCAGGTGGAACCTCCTCAGGGGGTGGAGTCACTGCCCCCATGGGGGCATACACAGACATGATCCTGTAACCCGAGGTCAGGTCCAGGGTTTGGTGCATAGGGAGCTACACACAAACCAGGGGGATATACTACAGCACCTTGAGGCCTTCAGTACACACTCACAGGGTCCACATGCTACTCCTGCTCAGCCTCCAGCCAAGGCATCTTCAGGTCCATGCAACTGCTGTTGTGACGGGCAATGGGTGGGAGCCTTGGTCCCTTTGATTCCATATGGGGGCTAATGTGAATTCCACATTTCAGACGACACTCAACATCCAGGGTGTTTACCCACCACATGTGTCATATACCACCCCTGTAGGCTCTGGTCTCTATCTACCAACCCAACCCACCTCCACAAATATACCTGCTATCCACATAGCATGCTGCACTGTGATGCAAAAATACAGGATATATATATATATATATATATATATATATATATATATATATATATATATATATATATATATATACACACGTGTGTGTGTGTTTGTATATATGAAGACACAGACGTATATATCTCTATATATGTGTAGATATATATTATATTGTATATCTGTGTTTATATAGACATGTAGGTGTCTGTATATCTGTAGACACACATGTATGCATATATCAATATATGTGTGTATATACATATATATATATATATATATATATATATATATATATATATATATATATATATATATATATATATATATATATATATATATATATACACATACATATATATGTATATCTATATAGATAACTACATATCTCTCTCTCTCTCTCTCTCTCTCTCTCTCTCTCTCTCCAGTAGCTGGAATATATATATTTCAGGCAACAATTGTCTTTTGTATGGGTGAGTCATGCACTGTCCATCTGATGAGGTTGCAACTGTAGGGATACTGGCTGTTCAGTGTGGTGTGCACCCTCTAAATATGTATCTTCCTAAACATACCTCTGTGTGTGTATGTGTAGTTACATATATGTATATATATATATATATATATATATATATATAGAGAGAGAGAGAGAGGGAGAGAGATAACCATATATATGTATCTGCTTACCTGTGTGTGTGTGTGTGTGTGTGTGTGTGTGTGTGTGTGTGTGTGTGTGTGTGTGTGTGTTAGGAATGTTTATTGCTTACACATTGTACATCCACTATGGTAGCCAGACTGTACTGTATGATATGTTATCGAAACCAGCCTCACATCATATAGCTGGCATGGTGGGGGGGTGTATAGATATGTGTCAGACATATGTTGCTTGAGCCCCCTCACCACCATTTACGGTGCCTGTGGGCATATATGTCTTTGTTATGTGCTCTATTATATCCAGATATATATATATATCTGTATATATACACACACACACACACACACACACACACACACACACACACACACACACACACACACACACATATATATATGTATATATATATATATATATATATATATATATATATATATATATATGTGTGTGTGTGTGTGTGTGTGTGTGTGTGTGTGTGTGTGTGTGTGTGTATATATATATATATATATATATATATATATATATATATCTATATATATATCTATATATATATATATATATATATATATATATATATAGATAGATAGATAGATATGTATTGCTGTATATATATAACTACTTATGGTAGTAATACTTTTAAGGTTAAAGCAATCATTTAAAAATTTTGGCATGTGTTACACACAGATCCATTTTTTTCTACATTGATTGATGAACAATGCAGTTTTGGTTATCGTAAGGGCAAATCCCTGGGACAATATTTTTCTCCATTTAAGAAAGGTAATTATTCATCTACAAGAGTACCACAGACTCAAATGGGAAGTACATATTTTGGTTATTGTAAATATTGTAAACTGATTTCCAAAACACAGTCTTTTACCTCGGTAAACACTAGGAAAGTTTATGATATTAGATATTTAATTAAATGCACTAGTGCATGGGTAATCCACATGGCAATATGCCAATGTGGAGCTTTTTACATGGACAGACCTCTTGCACTTTAAAACAGAGGATAGCTTTGCATATTAGCAATATCAAATGCAAACACATCCAAAGTGCCCTATATAAGCATACACTAGTGCATAGTATGGCCCATGTTGTGTTTGTAGGAATTGATATGGTAAAGGCACAACTTATGAATGAGACGGTTAGACATAATATACTGTCAAACAAGGTACGTAGATGGATAATCAATTTAGGAGCCCTTTTTAAACCAGGGCTCAATGATTAATGGTAAGTGATATTTTTCTGAGCATAGTTATCTTTATAGTGTTTTAACACTAGGATGAATAAGCTGTATTTGTATTTTCATAAGTAAATATTTTCATGAGCATTTTTCTAATAGTTAATGGGGATATTTGGTATGTTAGGTGTGTATATGTCATTTATGGGATAAAAGGGATTTTGTGTCTTGGGGTTTTGATATATTTAGTTATGTTTTTCAACACTGTAAATTGATTATATAAAGAACATGGAAGATTGATATGGGGTGAGGTAAAAATTTGTAATGTATCTTTAAATGCTGCTACATAAACTAGGGTCGGTTGCCCAGTAAGACACACACTGATGACGCCATGCGGTGAAACTGGTCTGTGTTGCAGATTGTGCTCTGATTAAAACTTCATTTGCAACATTTGCTGTCTCGTTTTGTCCGTGCTGGAGTATGTTTTGGTGATTTATTACATTTTCATTTTCTCCGAGCACTGGAAAGGATCGTATCATGCCCCAGGTTGTTTTGGAGCCATATATATGTATATATATATATATATATATATATATATATGTGTGTGTGTGTGTGTGTGTGTGTGTGTGTGTGTGTGTGTGTGTGTGTGTAATATAGAGAGGGAGAGGTATATATCTACTTAGTTATCAATATATACACACACACATACATCTACATGTATAAATACATTTCTTGTACTGTTGAATTATATTGCTGGATGCTATCTTTGTGAAAACAGCAAGGTTATGTATGGCTGCCATGGCTTAGTGGTAATTCACATTTGCTATGTTATGCAGGTTCCTGAGTTAGAGTCTAGCAGAGGCTGTTTATTTTGTCGCTGGGCAGAACAAGGGCCGTTGGATACAGAGTGGTTAAGGCACTTTTAAGCAGTTGTAAGTGGGTTTGCGTGGGTTTGCACGACAATAAGCAGTGCTAACTTCCAGTTACAGTTTCTTACACTCAGCTTCTAAATTGCTTAACCTGTGTAGGCATTGCTTACCCCTGCACAAACAGGCTTAAACTCGCTCACTGCTGCTTAAAAGTGTTTACTCCTGCTTTCCCCCACACTGATTTCTTTAAAAGAAAAGAAAAAGGGGTTGATAGGAAAGTGGTGACAAAGGGGCACAAAGAGGGAAAGACCATAGGAAAAATAGCCAGGGATGTGCAGGAAGGATGTAGGGAAGGTCCATAGCTGCCCATTTTTTCTACAGCAACAGCTGTGCATATACACTGAATTTGGAGGTAGTTTTGGGCACTCAAACCCCTGGGAGGGGGTGAGGACAACAATAATTCATTGTGATGCCAATTAGACCAGATTACATGTACCCAGTGGACATGTGTGTGAAATGGACAGCTATGTATGGGGAAAAATTGTTTTGTGGGAACAGATTGCCCTTTTTTTTTCAGGTGAGAGTGGGATGTTGGGGAGGGGTAGTAGAAATATTTGGGGAGGTAGGTTGGATAGGTTAACAGACAAGACAAACAAGATGCATACAGGGGCAGTATATGTCACATGTGGGGATAAACACCTTGGATGGGGAGGGGTGTTTGGAAGTTGCAAGCCCATGAACCCCCAAATGGAAACAGTGGGACTGAGGTCCCCATCCATGGGCAGTCACCACTACACCTTCACAGCCCCAGGGGTGGCTGTGCTTGGGGCTGGGTAGGAAGGGTAGGCTCACCCTCCAATTGCACTACGCAGCCCTCAAGCTGGCCCGGTGACACATTCACATGCAGCCATTTACATATCTGTACCTGCGGTGGGTTGGTGACATGTGGGTAATGCGTATTTTCCGCGTGGCATTGCCTAACACAAACATCTTACCACAGTTCAGGTATGCACATTGTGTGTGGTTGTATAGCTGCACACGGATGCTAGCAGGTTTGGGTGCAGAGGTATACATGGGTGGGACTGACATGTACAATGAGGCTATTGTGTAGTACATCCAAATGCATGGGTTCTGCTTCTGGATATTACACTTCATCATACGCCATCCAGTGTATGCAACAGAGATGTTGCTGGGTGTGGGATATGTTGCTATGCACATGTTTGCCTGTGTTTGAGGTATCTTGCTTCCTTACTGTTGTTATGTGAACACAGCTACCCGGCTATGTACTCTCACTACTGCTTGTGACCATTATGGTTGGCACCTTTTCCAGTGCCCATAGTGGGGCATGTTATGTGGAAACTTCAGGATTTGCAGGACTACACATACCCACGGCTAGTGCGGTTGACAGATCTTCACTTGTTTGCCATACTATAAGCTTATTCTGTAAGCATTTGGGTTCCTTATTTATTTTCTTATGCCATGTCTGTGTTTCATATCGTAATGTATATGTTTTATGCTACTATTACATGTATATTGCGGGAATTTGTGTGGCAGGGGATCGGAGGTCATTTTCCATTTTTACGATTGTTACAGGGACACGACTGTCCAATCAGGGACTGTCCATGGCACATTGGGACAGCAGGTAACCCTGGTGACCATGCCCATGTCGCTACTGGGGTTTCCACCTTTTCCAGTTTCCGATCTGGGATATTTCCGGGACTCACATCTGACTTTACAGGCCGACACATACAAACGGTCACTATATAGCATAGAACTTCACTTGTTTGCCTAAATAATATGCTTATTGTTGTGGCAATTTGCTTGCTTATTCTGTTTCTTGTGTCATGTAGGTATTTCTGTTACAGAAATAACCAATTCATGCTACCATTACATTAAATACGGGATATCATTGTGTCCTACAATCGTAGCACATCAGCCATTTCTAATACGTATTTTTGGGACACAACTGGCCATGGAGAGACTGCCACAACCAAAGTGGGACAGGTGGTGACCTTAGTCGCTGCTCCTATGTCGGTGCGCCGCGCTGTCATGCAGCTGTACACCTTCTCTGAGTGTAAAAACTGACGGTGCAGTGCGGACGAGCAGCGGTCTTATGCGTATCCTTTGCTCCTTGGACGGGTACACTTATGCCTTCGTGGCTTCTATTTGCTTCTCCGTTAATTTGGGACGGGAACTATGTTGCATACTGTACGTGCGTTTCATTCTGCACAGGACCTGGCTGCTGCCATTACTATTGTGGGCGGACCGTGGCTGTCAGCACATTAGGTTGCTCACCTCATGCCGGCTTAGACACGCCTCCAGACGCATCCTACCTGGGCTCGCTCACGTACACTACGCACGTGTCTGTGATTCCGGTGCACTCTCATTAATATGTATATGGCACTACTGCGCCGGCTATTCCATGCACCGCTGGCACAGGCCTTACGCCGGCCTTGCACCGAGCTTCATGAATCCCCGGGACAGTCTTTTACCTCAGTAAACACTAGGAAAGTTTATGATATTAGATATTTAATTAAATGCACTAGTGCATGGGTAATCCACATGGCAATATGCCAATGTGGAGCTTTTTACATTGGACAGACCTCTTGCACTTTAAAACAGAGGATAGCTTTGCATATTAGCAATATCAAATGCAAACACATCCAAAGTGCCCTATATAAGCATACACTAGTGCATAGTATGGCCCATGTTGTGTTTGTAGGAATTGATATGGTAAAGGCACAACTTATGAATGAGACGGTTAGACATAATATACTGTCAAACAAGGTACGTAGATGGATAATCAGTTTAGGAGCCCTTTTTAAACCAGGGCTCAATGATTAATGGTAAGTGATATTTTTCTGAGCATAGTTATCTTTATAGTGTTTTAACACTAGGATGAATAAGCTGTATTTGTATTTTCATAAGTAAATATTTTCATGAGCATTTTTCTAATAGTTAATGGGGATATTTGGTATGTTAGGTGTGTATATGTCATTTATGGGATAAAAGGGATTTTGTGTCTTGGGGTTTTGATATATTTAGTTATGTTTTTCAACACTGTAAATTGATTATATAAAGAACATGGAAGATTGATATGGGGTGAGGTAAAAATTTGTAATGTATCTTTAAATGCTGCTACATAAACTAGGGTCGGTTGCCCAGTAAGGCACACACTGATGACGCCATGCGGCGAAACTGGTCTGTGTTGCAGACTGTGCTCTGATTAAAACTTCATTTGCAACATTTGCTGTCTCGTTTTGTCCATGCTGGAGTATGTTTTGGTGATTTATTACATTTTCATTTTCTCCGAGCACTGGAAAGGATCGTATCATGCCCCAGGTTGTTTTGGAGCCATATATATGTATATATATATATATATATATATATATATATATATCTATATATATATATATATATATATATATATATATATATATATATATATATATATGTGTGTGTGTGTGTGTGTGTGTGTGTGTGTAATATAGAGAGGAGAGGTATATATCTACTTAGTTATCAATATATACACACACACATACATCTACATGTATAAATACATTTCTTGTACTGTTGAATGATATTGCTGGATGCTATGTTTGTGAAAACAGCAAGGTTATGTATGGCTGCCATGGCTTAGTGGTAATTCATATTTGCTATGTTATGCAGGTTCCTGAGTTAGAGTCTAGCAGAGGCTGTTTATTTTGTCGCTGGGCAGAACAAGGGCCGTTGGATACAGAGTGGTTAAGGCACTTTTAAGCAGTTGTAAGTGGGTTTGCATGGGTTTGCACGACGATAAGCAGTTCTAACTTCCGGTTACAGTTTCTTACACTCAACTTCTAAATTGCTTAACCTGTGTAGACATTGCTTACCCCTGCACAATCAGGCTTAAACACGCTCACTGCTGCTTAAAAGTGTTTACTCCTGCTTTCCCCCACACTGATTTCTTTAAAAGAAAAATAAAGGGGTTGATAGGAAAGTGGTGACAAAGGGGCACAAAGAGGGAAAGACAATAGGAAAAATAGCCAGGGATGTGCAGGAAGGGTGTAGGGAAGGTCCATAGCTGCCCATTTCTTCTACAGCAACAGCTGTGCATATACACTGAATTTGGAGGTAGTTTTGGACACTCAAACCCCTGGGAGGGGGTGAGGACAACAATAATTCATTGTGATGCCAATTAGACCAGATTACATTTGTCCAGTGGACATGTGTGAAATGGACAGCTATGTATGGGGAAAAATTGTTTTGTGGGAACAGATTGCCCTTTTTTTTTTCAGGTGAGAGTGGGATGTTGGGGAGGGGTAGTAGAAATATTTGGGGAGGTAGGTTGGATAGGTTAACAGACAAGACAAACAAGATGCATACAGGGGCAGTATATGACACATGTGGGGATAAACACCTTGGACGGGGAGGGGTATTTGGAAGTTGAAAGCCCATGAACCCCCAAATGGAAACAGTGGGACTGAGGTCTCCATCCATGGGCAGTCACCACTACACCTTCACAGCCCCAAGGGTGGCTGTGCTTGGGGCTGGGTAGGAAGGGTAGGCTCACCCTCCAATTGCACTACGCAGCCCTCAAGCTGGCATACCGGTCTTGAAACTCCCTGTCAAGCTCCCTATGCACCATGGCCTGGACCTGATGGCAGGTGACAGGTACCTCTCTGCCCCCGCTCCCGGGGGGCGAGCCCCATACCCTGTGGCGGTTCCACCCGAATGTGGTACAGGGCCAATGGAGGAGTGGGTCCCAGACTGGGCCCCAGATGTGCTGGTGCCCAGTGCCATGGCCAGCTGAGGTGGGACAGGTGGGTCCACTGGGACCAGCCTTTCCATACGAGCTATGGTGTTGCAGTTTTAAGAATGATATGGGTTAGTAATAGTCAACAGCATTCCAGTTTAGTTATAACAGCATGCATAGGTATTCCCATTAACCCAAGACACCAAATTTATAACAGTTGCAGAGCAAGCAGAACACATGCATATATGGGACAACAGTGGCTATTACAACAGCATGCAGGTTTCATTGATGGCAACAGACCACCAGTATGGAGGTATTTTAACATGGCACATGCATTGAACCAAATGTGAATATTTGTAAACCAATAGAACATGTGTCCCAACAAAAGTATGGAGTGTACACGTACCCATTGAGCTGTGTAATTGGGTTATTGTTGCATATATGGTGAGGGTGAGAGGGAGAGGTCAATTAACAAATAATATATCCCTGCAGTGATCTGTCCCTTATATGTATTATTACACTACCCAATGGCCTTACTTTGTACAATGGCATGTTTGTAGATTAGTATATACGTGGACTGTGTCTTACATATAGTCTGCACCTCTTACATGTTATAGCTGTTGAGAAAATCATTAACACTACCTGACAAATTCTACACATACTCCCAGATGCCATGCTTGTAGACAAGTACATGAGTGAACTGTGTTGTACCTACACCTCTTACCTGTTATAGCTGTGGGGTAAATCTTTGTTAACACTACCTGACAAATTCTACACATACTCCCAGATTCCATGTTGATGTTATACACATGCCTAACAATTTGTTATTGCACACACTCTGGTCAAGGCTTGACAGGATGTAGGTGTTTATGTGACATATTTTGGAATAGCTGTCATACACTTTGTGTGAGATGCTACAATGACAGGTTTGTTTCCATATACATTCTCTTTTTATGTTCAGGTCTGACTATCCATTATATGCTAGTATAAGCTGCCTACATTTCTTGGATCATCACACTTATTTGTCAGGGGAACAGGTTACCGGGCAGCAGATTTGGGTGTGTTATCTGGAGATGCTGGACAGATCAGAACAGTTGAGGGGTATGACTATGCATACAGCTTACTACCTGAACATTCTGCCACAGTCTGTAGAGTTGATGGTTATGATTTTGCTTACAGTGTGCTATCTGAACATTCTAGCAAAGTCTGTACAGTTGTTGGGTCTAATTATGCATACAGCTTTCTATCTGAATATTCTCGCAAATTCTGTATAAGTTGTGGGGTATGATTATGCATACAGCTTACTACCACTCCCGGGATTCAAACTCCTGTATGTGGTAAAAATATTACAGTTGACATCACAGTACACTGTGCTATCAGGCAATTGATGTAAAGCATTCCAATGGTTTCTGTCTAAGTTTCCCTCAGTTGTTCTATATGACTGACCTCTTGGGGCTTCCAACATTGTTATACTGAACTTCCTACACATTTTAACTACGTTCAACAGAGTGGGTAAGACTGCTTATTACAACAGTACTATTTATAGAATACAACACAACAACATATGAAAGCAGAATGTACACAAGCACTACAGGGGTTATACGTTTATTCACAAGATATTACAACTTGTTTCCATGCAACCTATATGACAGTCTTCCTGCCATAGTGTCTGGTTTATTCAGTACATCCCATACACAATACATTTTTATACTGGTACAACACTTTCTAGTACTGTTATATTTATTTGTTATGACAGTGCATGCAAGAATATTACTAACCTGCCTTGCGATGCAGCCTTTGCAGCCTAGCAGCATGGGCTTGGTGGTTCACAGCCCGCTCATCTGCAGTTGTTGGAGAAATACAGTGATATTTAGCCATTACCTATCCATAGTATACACAAGCTAGGCAAGCATTCTCTACGGAGTAGAATGAGTACTTACTCAGTGCTGGGGCATCAGCCATCTGCCTGGATTCTTGGATCCACTGGTCCAAGAAATCACCCCTCCACTGCTTCAGGTCAGCATGGTGATGCCTGACCTGTTCACCAGTCCAGGGGATACCAGTGGCACTGGTGAGGTCACATGCGAGACTGTCCCAGGCCTCCACTTTATACTGAGAGCCCTGGTACTGGCCCTGCAGTAGTCTCTCCTCATGGTGTTTTACCAGGAGCCATACCATGAATTTGGACTCCTGGGTGCCCCAGTGCTGCGCTCTAAATCAAGTGCCTTCCCCAACTCCAGCCATTCTGCCCATAGTAGGGAGCTGCAACCAATTATGGGAATTATTGGCACCAGTGGGGTTTAAATACACCCAATTTCCTGCACTTTTGCCATGATTGGATGGTTTTGAAAAGGCTAAGCTATGGGCACACCTGCTTACCTAATGGTGACATTGCTTAAAGGGGCATACCAATGGGCAGATTGAGTTAGCTGGCCTACACATTGCTTATACCACGTAAGCTGACCTGTGCAATGCTTAGCATTGCTTAATACATAATTAGCATTTTATTTTCCTTTTAACATTGATTTATTATTTGTTACATGTTATATCTGTGTCTGGTATATGTGATTCATGTGTACGTACACTGTATGGGGTCCTGGGGAATTCAATACTTTATTACAATAACACCTGACATCTGGCCTTACTGCAGTACTCCAGTTCACATATTTATGTTATGTAGCAGGTTATACAACATCACACTGTACATAGATTCCTTTCACATGTTGTTTGACTTTCCTATGGTGAGGATTTGTTTGTTGAAACCTCAATCTTATGTACTACTGTGATGGCTTAGCAGTTAACTACTGTGACTGTAATGTACAGGGTCCTGGGTTTGAGCATTGCAGAGGCTGTTTATGTTTTTGCTGGGCAGAACACGGGTCGTTGGATACAGAGTGATTAAGGCACTTTAAAGCAGTTGTAAGCGGGTGTGTGCAGAGCTAAGCACTGCTAACGTCTGGTTACAGTTTCTTATACTCAGTAAGCTTCCAGATTGCTTAATCTGTGTAGGCAGTGCTTACCCCACTCAAACACGCTTACTAGTGCTTACTACTGCTTAGTTGTGCTTAGACCTGCTTACTAGTGCCTTATTTATTATGACACTGATACTTCACATGTGCATTTCCTGCAGTACTCTAGTTCATAAATATGTGTTATTAGTGGGTTTTACAACAAAAATATTGGTTATAACATGCTTTGCCATGTAAAATAGACTGTGCTGCAGTGGGACTCAAACCAGGAATGCCTGCTCATTAGGCGAATGCTTTGCCCACTATACTATTGCTGTGCTGTTTCAGTTGCATATATCTTCCTTGTTACCCTCTTCAGCCTTTTAAGCTGCTTTAACCGTAGCTAAGTGATGGGCACACCTGCGCACCTACATTTAGCTTTAATCGGATTTAAAAAAAAAATAAATAAAAAGGTTTCTTCATTTACTTTTTCTGTACTTTTGCTGTTGTACACATGGGGAACTATTGGTGGGGATCTGCGGACACCTATGAGCGATCTCGCTTATTTCTTCCCACTTTCTGCTGTTCTACATTGCAGGGGCGTGTTTATTCTGAGAGCTGTGCTCTCAGACACACCCCCTGCACTTGTATATGCTCCATGTAAGCCTAGGAGCTTGGGCAGCATGCCTTCATTGATATGCATGGCGCGCTGTCGTCTTGCTCCTAAACGGGTGCATTGGTGAATCCGGGGGAGTATCTGTAATAGAGCATTATCACCCTGTAATTTTTTTTCATTCTTTTACCCTCAAAAGTAATGAACTTTTTCAGAATGGGCCCAGTCCTATTGAGCAGTATGTTTGTATTTTATACAAACCCCTGTTTTTTTTTTTTTTTAATGTGAAATGTCTTCAGGGAACTGACATATTGCTTCTTATATAAAGCTTGTAATGTCACAGTACAGTGCTATGCTTGTTTTTCACCTAGGGAGTATTTGATATCTGCACAAATGGTTGAGGGCAGGTGATGTATGAAAGCAAATTTCAGTTTAAGGATCACGCTTTGTACCAATGTGCCTTTTCACAAACCCCATAGATTTTTACTGTGAGCTGTTGGATGCATGGCTTCTTATATACAGCCAGTAAACCTAGACTTTCAGAGGGCTTTGGTTGTCTGTCTAGTACCATTCTTTCAAACCAACTAAAACAACAAACAAATTAACTAAAATATTTTTTTTAATTTTAGGGCCAGAGATCATGTCGAATTTGACATGAGGGGTGGTCCTGTAGGTTTAAAACTTGAAAGGCAGGAAATGCTCTGGCAAGTCAGGCTAAATGCATATCCTTATCCTGTCTTGAGTGATGTGTGTTCTATTGTTTGTTTATTAAAACTTAGAAGTTTGACTAGATGATGTTTATTTATGTTTTTATTTATGTGGTATAATTTAAATTTTTTTATGGATATCTGTTTTGTGACATTTTTTTAGATTTTTTTTGGAAAAGTAATATATTTTTTGTTACTGTTAAGATGAATGAAGAGGGCTGTCTGTGTGTTCTTTTAAATGTCAGGTAATGATTTATCAAGTAATGTCATGTGACTTATTGGTTGGATATTTAAATGTTTGGACAACAAAATACAAACAAAAACAATGCAGCTGGATTTAACAACATAAAATTACATATCATAATTATGTAACCACATAACTGTTGTGCTGGGAATTAAATAAGCAATTATAATTACAAAGAACAGGCAATACAAAGCAGAATTGTGAGTTACCCTGCATGGCCAATTAATATCCCTTTACCTGGCTAATTTAACCATGCCCCATACGCCATAAACACTAATGTGTGAATATGCTTATTCTTCTATTTACTTTATTTGGGTTTTAATTTTTACACTTTACAGCACAATTTGTAAACACCAATAGACACCTGTTAAACTGTCTCACAAAAAAAATAAATTTAAAATAAAAACTCTCAAAAACTTGAAACATTTTCATTAAAATAACATTGGAAACATGCACCACATCAAAGAAATACATCTGGCAAAGAAAATAAGAAAGTAATGTCTAAATCACACTTTTTAACTTGCTTTCAACCCCTTACATACAAAACAAACTGGCAACATATATTTTAGTAAAATTATTATTCTTGTTATAATACAGCACACTTGTTTTGGCACTTTTTAATTTGTTTGAACATTTTTTCAGTAGGCAATGAAACAAAATGCATGAACCAGTAATGAAGAAAAATGCATCAAACCTATTTACTTATACACACACACACACACACACACACACACACACACACACACACACACACACACACACACACACACACACACACACACACACACACACACACACACATAATATAAAAAAAAAAAAATGACAGTAATTTATTTTATAGGTATTCCTTGCACAGCTCTTATTTTCAAGTTAAATTTCTCTCTTACTATAGTTCTCAACCTCTTAGCACAAAACCTGGACAAAATACCAACAAAGAGAATACAGCCCCAATTCAATTACAAAATTCAAAAAATGATCTTATAATTATAATAAATTTGCTAGAATAAAATTTTTTGTTTTGTTTTTTTTCTGAAAGATATGAAGTCTGAAATAAAATTGCCTGTCATTGTTTATTTAAATTCATCATGATTTTGTCACAAGCATCCTGAAACCACAGAGTTTGAGGAACAGAACAAAACAAAAATGACATTCAAGGGATTACTACCCAAACTACTAAGACCTACATGTAATGTAAGGGAAAAAAAAGGATTACATTTTTTTTCAAATGCGCGACACGGAAGCAAAAGCTTTAAAAAACACAGAACTTGTCTGCTAAACATTACCACACAACAAGCGGCTTCTGGTACAATGCTGATGGCACCTGCCTAATACACTTGCTTATAACATCTAACATCATACTGTTCACTACCTGATCCAAAGATATACAATGACACAGAAATTGAGACACAGAAAACATACAATACAAATATACAAGTTACCACACTATTAAATAAAAATTAACTGCTAAGGCACTGCTTGCAAATTGTTCCCACTAATCCATCAAGGTTCAATTTTTAGTTTGGGTATATACTCCCTGTAATTACATGGCTGCCGGGATCGGGTGGCACCTTCATCATTCCCAAAAACTCAGTAAAAACCGAGTAATTCGGGACGGTTGGGAGGTCTGGTTTGGAAATGGATTGTGTTTGTCAAAAGAAGTTCAAGTATTAGTTTTGAACGAAAGTGCTAACGTCAATAAATAAGTCTGTATCTACAGTTGCATGTCTTTTATTATTTTAGTATCATGCTTTGTTTCCACTTGAGATATGATCACTACAATAAAGGTTGAAAAAACGAATGTTCAGAATATATATGTGTAATAAATTTGCAGTATAGCAAAAGTGAAAGTATTATATATTTTCCAGGAAAAAAATGCACATTTGAGTTGTAACATGCTATGGCTACTATGCCATGCTTTCTAGCAGCTAAAGCTCTAGAGTGAAGTTTAGAATGAAAGGCATGCTGCACTGGAAGTTCTGTGGTTAGAACTGCAGTCCTAAAATTCCATGTTATTACCTTTTTTTGTATGTTTGTAATAATCTCAAATGCAGGCAGAGATATAATCTTTGGCCTGAGTTTATGTGTCTTTACTACCAGCTTGACATTTTGCACTGCACTCAGTTTTAATTGTGGGTACTGTGGTAAACTACTTCTTAATACACTAAGTAAAATAATGATCTAAGATACATATTTACTGAATTATAAATACATTTGAAGTTAAACTCTTGATATTTCATCAGAAAATATATATAGATACAGATGTAGATGTAGATATAGATATACAGGTAGATATAGATATAGAGATATAGATATAGCGTTTATATCACGTTATCGAAAGTTGAAAATGGCGAACCCTATTTCATCGAACCTAAAATATCTAAATCACATATTGAACATTCAGAACAGCAAATTTTTTCCTTGGGAAAAAAATTCCCTATTCCGAAACACATACACACAACACAAGCACACCTAAAAAACATCAATACACACACATACACTTATAATCCTACAACTAACCCTACACTAAACTATACATACACTACTATCTATCCACTTACCTTATCCCAAACCCTAACCCTAAGGTCTGTCACTATCGCACACTCACCTAACCCACACCCCTAACCCTAACTCACTTAACCCACCCCTAAACCTAATTCACCTAACCCGCGCCCTAACTCTAACTCACCTAACCCGCGCTCTAACCCTAACTCACCTAACCCATGCCCTAATCCTAACAACCACACAATCGCACACTTACCTGAACCTGACCAGTAAATCTCCACCACAGCGCTGAAAATAATGAAGCCAGGGTGTTCTGCAGCTTCGCTATTTTTAGCCTTCTATTAGAACGGATCGATATTAAAACATTCACAGTTTTAAAACTTCAATGTTCTGCTATAGACCCTAGATATAGATATATATCTTAGCTGTAGTATATGGCTACAATGTTATACTTTCAAATGGTTAAAGTAATAGGGTGAATATAAAGTGTGTTGCACTACGAAGCTCTGAGGCTATAACTGCGCTTAAAGGAGTTTTTTATAACTAAAGACTCTTTTTTGTTATCTGAAAGTTCCATAATGAAATTTCAAAGGTAGACAGAAATATAACATTTCAGAGAGAGGTTCCAATGGCTTTGGTTCATGAGCCCTTAGTGCCACAGTTTAACATTTAGTATAATACTGTGTTTTTATTGTGGGTCTTATAATGAACTTTTCTCAGTATTCTAATTAAAACAATGGCCTAAAATATTTCTTTACTGAGGTGTCAATGCATTGCTTTATGTCACTGGGTGTACATCCCCCTTTTCCCCCAGTTTCAACTCAAAATTCATTATAATAAGACAATATTTTCTATGTGTCTTTACAGCTGGAACCACTATTACCATATAAATGCATTTTGTAGCTGAAAATCATGATATAGTAGTATTCTGAGGAAATGGCTTTGATTGCTTGATAACCTCATCATTACTTGGATGCTCTGGTTTTGCTGTTTGCTTCACAAAAATACACATTTTGTAATTTTTCAACCTGACAAGCATTGTATATCTCAGTCATATTAGTGTCCTCTTATTACAGAAAATAATGTTGTTTGGGTCTATATTAGAACATCAAAGTTTCAAAACTTTGAATGTTCTAATATCGAAGCCTATTCAGCAAAAGCTGAAAATATTGAAGCAACAGAAAACCAAATTTTTTTCCTAGGGAAAGAATTCAGTTGTCTGTTTCTGTTGCTTCGCTATTTTCAGCGCTGTGGTGGAAAGTTATGAGTTGGGTTCAGGTAAGTGTGTGATTGAGTGCGGGTTAGGTTAGTTAGGGTTAGGGTGTGGGTCAGGTATGTGTGCGGTTGTGTAGACGTGAGGGTTAGGGCGGGTTAGGTGAGTTAGGGTTAGGGTGCTGATTAGGTATTTGTGCAATTGTGTGGACGTGAGGGTTAGGGTGGGTTAGGTGAGTTAGGGTTAGGACGCGGGTCATTTAAGTGTGCAATTGTGTGGACGTGAGGGTTAGGGCGGGGTAGGTGAGTTAGGGTTAGGGTGTGGGTGAGGTGAGTGTGCGATAGTGACAGACCTTAGGGTTAGGGTTTGGGTTAAGGTAAGTGGATAGTTAGTGGTGTATGTATAGTTTAGTGTAGGGTTAGGTGTAATATTTTAGGTGTATGTGTGTGGATTGCTGTTTGTTTGGTGTGCTTGTGTTGTGTGTATGTGTTTTGAAACAGCAAATTTTTTTCCCTAGGAAAAAAATTTGCTGTTCTGTATGTTTGATATTTTCAGCTTTCGCTGAATAGGGTTTGATATTAGAACATTCAAAGTTTTGAAACTTCTATGTTCTAATATAGACCCTACTGTTTTCTAAGGGAAAGTAATATTTTCTGTCACGTTTATGTTATAGCAAAGCACACATACTGTATTCTACATGCTTTGGCAGTTACGTATATATTTAAAATTCTGTTCTCTGCTTCTTTTATGGTCGTAGATTCTGATATATAAATACATAATTATTGCCCTTTTATACATCGTTTAGTAACCATGTCCCTTCTACCATTTTCCAGCCAAAGTACAGTACTATCAGCCTTGTATATGTTACTAAAGGAAGTGATTCCTTTTTCAGGAAAATGCCAGGAATATAATGTATTTATAAAGTATAAGAGCTACTTACACATAATAAAGTATTGTTTCATTATGACCAAAACTTGCTGTTTAAATTCCAGTTTGACATTTCTGCATAAGATATTACATCTATAAATCAGTGCATAAGCTTTTCAAGGAAGGGAAGACTAATAGCCTTTTATCACTTTCCAGAAAAGAAGAAAAAATATTTTGATGAAAAAGAAGGTCTTCCTTTGATTTTTTGGAGAGATAAAATTATATAGATACCATTCAGGTAGAAGATTCAACTTAAATAGAGACTACAGACTTTTGCTAATGCTATTGTGGAAACAGACTGCCTACTACTGTAATGTCATGTATCCAGAGACAAGTTATAGCTGTCATGCTTGTCTGACTTGTTGTTCTCTACCCAGCTATTGCTGATCTTTGCCTGTGTTTGATTTTGCATAGAAGGTTTTCATTTAAGGTTTGTTTAGTTCTATTTTATGTCTTTTATATTGCATTTTATTTTGTTGTACGTTTTTGTGCTTTTGGAGTTTTAAGAGGTCTTGGCTAGGGTTAATTAGAAAAGGTAGACAACAATTCCTTTGCAGACAGTGAATAACAACCAGCTAATTAATGGGAGGAGCTGAGTAATATCATTCCTCATTTAACTAGAAATATTTGGAATCATCCTTAGCTGTAGTGCTTGTCTGACTTGTTCTCTGCCTGACTATTGCTAATATCTGTCTGTATTTGATTTGTCCCACCTACCCATCCTGCTGCTTATGTAGTGTTAATCTTGGTGGCTTTTGAGTTGCCTGCCCATAATATAAATCTGATTTGGGGCACTAATCCCAGTCTGATCTCATCAGCTCATTCTACTGAGTAAAGAGAGATCAGTTGGGAAGGCCCAGCCCCTTAGTCTCTTCAACTTGAACTATCTTCTGTTTCTTCCCTTCCCACTTACTTTAAAAAAAGAAAGAAAAAATGTAATTTATTCATCTCCTTTTACCATGTCTGTGGTTCTTCCTACTTTATTAATTTATTTTGCTTTGTTTGCTGCATGCTCTTGATTAGTTGCATTTAATCTGCCTCATTTTGTACTGCTTGCTAGTAGCCTGATTACATTGTAAGTGTTATTCTAAGCCTCTTATTTTTGATTTAAACACTTGGCCTTCAAGCTAGTTATCTTATATAAGGGAGGTTTGCAGTCTACACTCTAGTGGCAGGAAAAGTAGTTTATACCCTTCTAAGTTGGGAATTGCTGGTTGAAGGCTTATTGTGTCTGTTATTTGAAAAGTGTCTTAGTTCTAGTTTAAGTGCTTGGGCTTTAAACCAGTTGTTTTACATTAAGAAGGTTAGTGGTCTATACTCTTGTAGGAGGAGAGGGTAACCTCTGCCCTTATGAGCTGGGAATTGCTGGGGAAGGCTTATTGTTGTTATTCTAAGTATCTTTGTTCTGATTTAAGCACTTGGTCTCCAAATCAGTAATTTTACATTAGGAATGTTTGTAGTCTAACCTCTTGTGACAGGACAGGATAGCCTACTTCCTTCTGAGCTGGGAATTACTAGTTGAAGACTTATTGTGTCTATTACTCTAAAAGTGTCATAGTTTTGGTTTAAGCACTTGGGCTCCAAACCAGTTATTTACACTCTTGTGGGAGGAGAGGGTAGCCTCCACCTTTCTGACATGGGAAGTGATGGTGAAGGCTTGTTCTCCCTGTTACTCTAAATGTTTTTGTTCGGGTCTGTGGTCTGCATTCCTGTGGAATTACTATCTAGACAGATTTCTTTTAAACTACTAGAACATCCAGTCAGCTCATACCATGAGCATTGCTCATCAAGTTGCTTGTCTTATTGACTTGTCCAATATTTAAATTTCTCTCACTCCTCCTAGTAGATCAGTGCTATGGATATGCACTTCCTGACTCTCTCTGTGGTCAGTTTGGTTGACATGAGTATTCTGAGGCACTGTAGCAATTGCCTCATGTACACCAAAAAATCATTTATTCTTAATAAAACAGATTGTGTATGCGAGAGGTGTAAATACACTTTAACGCTGAAGGCAAAACTTTCTCATACAACCAAAACTAATCATATAGATTTTGTCAGTGACACTTGCACCATGCCTGCTGCACAGGGTAAAGATCCTACACATAAAACTACTTATGCTGAGGCACTTACAGGTATCCTTCCTAAAACACTAAGGCCTCCTGCACAGCATAATCAAATGCAGGGTCCTCAAACATCATGTAAACACTCCATTAAAACACTACCTGCCACTACATATGGTAACACTGTACCCAATGTATCTACTTTAAGCTCTTATGGTCAATCAGCACACAGCCAAAGTTCCTGGTCATTGGTGATTCTGTAGTGAGGCCCATCGATGTACCCCTCACCAGACTGAGTAATGAGAGAGTCACGGTTAGCTGCCTTTCTGAGGCTAGGATCCATCAAGACACACAGGCACTCAGGTCATTGAACCACTGGTACCAGTATGACTCCATCATAGTCCATGTCAGAGTTAATGACCTGAGACATACCCTCCTTGACTATATGAAGAGGGACATGATTGAGCTCACTGATAATGTGTCTCAGGTAGGTATAAAACTAGCACTGGGCAGCATACTACCTTCTACAAGGATGATGCCATGTTACCAACAGAAAATGGTTGATTTTAATAATTGGCTTAGCTTCTGGTGTTAATCCAGGGTAGTATAATATTTGATGGTCTGGGAGGACATGTGTGAAAGGCTGATTTGCTTTGCTAGGGATGGTCTGCACTTATCCCCTCTAGGTTTTTGGATATTGGCAATGACTTCTTTCACCTCCATCATGCTTTTTGTAAGCAATGCCAAACTGACAGACCTACCAACTTAACTGAACTTATGAAAGAATATCTGAAGGTGGTACTGCTCAATGCTAGAAGTTTTAACAAGAAACTCCACTTCCTGCAAGCCTTCCTCTCCCTGGAGAGTGCAGACATCTGCGTAGTAACAGAGACATGGTTTAAAGTCACTGAGGGTACCCCAGCAATGCAAGGATATAATGCCTTTCACACCTTTAGACCAGCTACTGCACAGGAAAGGACTTACAGTGGGGAAATGTCAGTCTATATTAAGACTAATCTCACATCCAGACTAGCTAAACTTTATGACCCACTGGAACTCATACATGTGCAACTCACCTTAAACAAAGTGTTGTACCATATCCTTGCAGCATAAAGGTCCCCCTCCATGTCTCAGGAAACCCATACTACCTGTCTTAATGTACTAGAGTCCCTCACTGTTCAACCCAATATGACATTCAAGAGGGATCTCAACTACTCCTCTATAGATTGGGAATTCTACACCACTTCTAATGCACAAGCTCAGCGATTCTTAAACTTTGTTAATATCAGAATCCTGGAACAGTTGGTCCATTCTTCTACCGGGTGTACCAGCATCCTTGACCTTGTACTGACAAACATTGGGGGGGGGCAATTTTCCTCACCTAATGTAATATCTTTGCTTGTCAGATCTAACCATAAGGCAGTATTACTTGAAATAAAAATTAAATCTGGATATTCAGTGAAACCAAAAAACCTTTAGGAACTATTCCAAGGCTAATCTCTCTCTACTAAGCAATATCTTGGCTAATTTCCAAGCACCCCCAATCCCAGAAAACACCATAGAATACACTGAGCTATTAATAAAATCTCTGTACAGCCATATTGATAGCTGTATAGAGGGAACTGTGCCCACTTGCATTAAGACAAATGCAAAAGACAAGACATCCTGGTGGAATCACAATATTAATCAGTTATACAACAAAAGAAAAATAAAACTCTTGGCCAAGCATAGGAGGAACAAAGCTATACATATTAAAAGCCCCCTGATGAATTTAAACAGGAAGCTAAGAGAGTTAGCTAATACTTCAAAGGCTACCTTTGATTAGAAATAGCTTCTTAGGCAAAGGACAACCACAATGATTTCTGTAATCTCAGAGGAAATACACAACAATACACAAAACTTGTTGTAAATGGCATCACCCACACTGAACCAGAGGCCATTTCCAATCTTTTGGCTGACAGGCTCAGCTCAAATTTCTCCCCTGCAGTAGTCCAAAGGAAATGCCACATAATACAATCTCTCCAACCATTACTAAAAACAGGTCATAATGCACTTTCCAAGGCATAAACACTGCAGTGATGGGCCCCAATAACATCCTGGGATGTTTAAGAAATAGCATGAAACATGACCTCTCTCATCCACTTGAATCACTTTTCAACTGGAGCCTTCAGTCAGGTTTTATCCCCAAGGAATGGAAGATGGCTACAGTCATTCCCCTGCACAAAGGAGGTCCAACCACTGATCCAGGTAACTATAGGCCTATAAGTCTTACCAGCCTCATATTTAAGCCAATGGAAAGAATCATCATGGACATGATGAATGAGGACATAAGTAGCCTGAAACTGCTGGACCCAACACAGTTTGGCTTTGTTAAAGGAAGTTCATGACTATTAAATCTGGTGAACTTTTTTGAGAGGATCACCAAAGCATTGGATGAAGCTAAGATTGTGCACACAGCTTACCTAGCCCTAGCCAAGGGTTTTATTACAATACCCCACTCAGGCATTGTGGAAAAGTTCATTAATGTAGGTATAAACCCTTTTATCACCAACTGGTTTATTGATAGGACACAGAAGGTCAAAATAGGTGAGGCCACCTCCACCAAGACACCAGTCACTAGTGGAGTCCCTCAGGGCTCGGTACTGGGCCTACTCCTTTTTGACATCTATTTGTATGAAATGAAAGCAAATGCTGATGTTTTGTGGCTGACTAAGTTTGAAGATGATTGCAAGCTAGGGGTTATCAGAAACTGCCATGCAGTCACTAGCATTCTTCAAGAAGTTCTACCTTTGACTAAAAAATGGTGCTAAAGCCATGGTCTTAAACTCAATGCTAAGAAGTGCATAATTGTACCCTTTGGGAAATCAACCATCCCAGCTAATTACCATGTTGGTAACATGCCTGTAAGAGCAGACCCAGTGGTCAGGGATCTCAGTATGCACGTAAACAATAGCTTTACCTTCAATCACAACATGGCAACAGTGGTAAGGAAGTCCTTTTATGTTGTGCAACTTATAAGTAAGAGCATGGCATCTAGCTCCAAAGAGGTCATTATTCCACTGTACTCCACCCTTATCAGACTAGTCATAGAGTACAATGCTTCCTTTGGTATGTACCTGAGCAGGCATATGCAGCAACTAGAGCAACCTCAAAGGTTCCTTATAAAAAGAATACAAGGTGTAACACACCTGCCTTATGACAAGTGCCTTAAAGCCCTTTCCCCTCTACTCAGTCTCTTATAGATTGCTGAGGGGTAATCTATGCCTGGCTTACAAGGCATCAACAAACCCAGCACTTATGAATCTTCTACATATCTGTAAGTCAAAGAGTACTAGAAATACAAGGTCTAAGCAGCTGAATTTTGTCTGTGACTTAAACAGAATGTGCTGGAGAGACAGACGTGTCCCAGAGACTGTCCCTCCTACGGAACAGGCTTCCCATCCATGTGAAATGGAGTTTGTCTATTACCCAGTTGAAGCACAACCTAGACAAGTGGATGGGGAATAGGAAATTTACACCATCCTGGCACCCATGTCCCTTATGGACAGAGGTAGGTTATAAATGCATGTCCCTCAATGTCCTGTTTGGATGCTGGGCATCGTCATTCTTTCAGGAAAACTTTGCTAGGCTTAGAAAGGCCCTCCCAGGTCATTTACCTAGTGACGGTCCATGAATCTATGATTAAAAGACTGAATAGGAACATGAAGATGCTACTGATCTATTGAGAAAGTAATTCCAGAAATTATTGATAAAGTAACTGAATGAATGCAAAAATAGTATACATAACTAAGAATGACAGAGAACTGTCACAGGTGTTAAGCTTTGTGACTGAAGACTGGCTTCACAGAGTCGATGAGGCTTTAGATATAGATTAGAAGAGAACAACTGAACTTTTTGTAGAGAAAGATCACGTTGAGTGAGGAACAAGAAGTTTTATTTTGTGAAAACTAAGAAAAACAGTATTGGAGGAATTGTATGTAGGATACTTGGACCTTTTTAAAATGACCACGATACAAAAGTTTTATGGTGGTCCAGTATTAGATGATACACTGAATACTTACGTAAAGAATATATACTATTCCAGAACAGCAACATTAAATTGCAATAGTAGACAGTCACCACTGAATCCTTGTGAATTTACAGGAGCATGTAAGAAAGGACTGCTTATTTATTTTTTGCGGATTCAGTAATGAATAACTGGTTCATCATAGTAATGTATGTACATGTGCATATTCAAAATGGATGGTACTATAAAATAATATAATTACATATAATATTATATAATAAAATAATATATAACATACAGATATAACATAAGCAAATTCTTAAATAAAAATGTAGAAATGTCCTACAGTGATACAGTTTGGGTAATGAAACAATATTTATAACAATGGGCATTCATTTTACAGGAATATAAGTGAATGAATATTATTTTCTCCATGAATAAATCTCAGCATTACTATCAGAAAAAAAGGCACATCCTACAGTATTTCAAAAATCCTGAAGGTCACACTTGTGTAGTAATCTGTGAAGTGCCACTAGACCTGTATGCATATATGCTATTCACAGATTATTCACGCTGAATAAGTAAATGCAAAGGCATTTTACAATGCATACTTACTTGTGGAAAAAGCACAAAGTAACTGAAGTTAAATCTTTAAGTAAGTGCAAACTACTATGTGAAAACATTAGTGCTTTTATCCTTGTGTATTTTTCAGATATTGTGGACAAACATGGCTATAGACAAGCACACTTGAAGTAATTAACCCAAACGGGTCTATGTTAAGCCATTCAATGGCATTACATCAAAAATGCTGTTCAGTGAAACTCCTGCTGTGTAGGGCTGTGCCTCACACATCCCCTGCTAATTATATATATATATATATATATATATATATATATATATATATATATATATATATATATATATATATCATCTCTGAGATCACACTACAGTGGGGAAAGGGCAAATTTCCTGATCCCTTACCATAATGTGATCTTACTCGAACGGCTCGATGAACAGCATCTTTGACTAAATATGCCAACCGATGCTTTTTCCTTTCAATGATTAAACATAAAACTAAGCCAAACAGCTTTTAATATTAATTTTTAAAACAATATAAAGAGGCTTTTATATATTTTATATAGGTGTATTCTTATGTGTCCATTCTGTTGTTTTCTTTAAAGAGTGAAAAGACAGTGATATGAAAGGCTGAAAAAGGGACGACATAACAAAGAGGGAACCACAGAAGGTAAACATCAAGTTGGTTGAGCTGGAAGAAGTCAAAGCAGAGGATACTATGTTTTTGGTGGGTAATAGACCCTCCATATTTCTCACTTTTTTTATTTAAGAGGATAGTTTGGGTGGGAAGTAGGTAAGAGGGCATAGGAGAGAGGGTTAGGAAAGGAAAGAGGTGAAAAGCAGTTAAAATTGAACCCATGCATTTCCACTGCCTGATGATGTTGCAGTAGAGGACTTCAATGTTGCAGGAGTGGAGGCTTTTGGTGATGCAGTAGTCAGCACCAACTGGGGCAGGGAGTCTTCAACCCACTGAAGAGTATCTTGGATTGGATGAAGGTGTCTCTTCACTGCCTGCTCCACAACATCCTTAAACAAGTCCCAAAGCCCACAGTTTATGAGGCTTTCCAGGCTGTCACATTTCACAGAGACTCCAGAACTGACACCACTACCACAACTTTTTGAGGACATCCCTGGCTGGGTAGAATGTGAATTTTCCCTCACCTAGGAGGAACATGTTTAGGCTGCTCCTAAGGATTTTGAAGCTGTGAAAAAATTAACAGAAATGGGAGAGAAACAAAATAAAAAAGGACAAAAGAATGAATAACAGAAGTAAGAAAAAAAGAGACAGAAGGAGGGCAGAGGTACAAACAAGAAATGAAAACAATAAATTGCCTTATAATGTCATAATTCACTGCCATCTTATTAACAGTTATTTTTATTTTCATTAAAATGTTATTCAAATAAAGGGAATTTCTGGGAAATGGTATGGGAACAATCAGTACACTGCTATGATGTGGTGGTGATTTTCACATTTGCAGTTTACTTACCCTATAGATATATACTGGAGTAACATAGCAAATGGTAGTATACTTGACGTCTCTGGCTGATATGGGTTGTGCTGCAATTGTGCACATAAATCACTACTTATATTATCTTTGTGTATGAATTACATTTGCATGTATAGATACAAAATAAATAAGACATATAAAAATTGTTTTTCTTAAAATTTGTTTTATAAATATAACCAAATATTTTGTTTTGACATAATGACAAGCACACTCAGAAACTCATGAAGTCTCCTCTTCAGCTCTACATAGAACACATAAATGATGGTTGTCTATCTCAGATGAGTCTTTTGCAATATTTCTGACATGATTATACTTACTATTCAGAAAGCCACTTAAGCTATTATTGCACTTGCTTAACATGTATGCTTACTTCTATACACACTTCTACTGTTTTTTGGTTGCTATATGCCTCCGTTTATTATACTTTGATTTATTAAGCAGGAAAACAGCAAACCACAGAATTTCATACTTTCATTGTAACTAATCCATCTATGCCAATCAGTATGTGTTCTTTAATGCAAGTTAAATTGCAAGGACTGCATGATTTCCATGAAACTGTTATATTTTTATGTCTTTGTAGAACTTGTTTATTTGGGAGATTAATACTTTATGCAAGCTTTTTCACAATTCCTTTGTAGTTTCTGCTTTCCACTGTGCCTTACACACCCTATTTGCAGTTTTAAATAATATCTAATCAACAGACATTTACCTTCCCCTCAAAGAGACAGAAGATGTGCACACAAAATTGTAGCAAACAAAAGGAAATTATTATGACATCCTTTCAGTTCAACTTGTATATTAACCAAACATATTTATTTTTACATGATGGCTGTACTAGATAGATTTCATGGCAATGTGTGATTTCATAATTTGCTGTTTAATAAATTTAATCAGATAAGGGGATTAAATTGAAATGCATTCAGAATTATTGACACAGTACATTTCTCAGTTTCACCTGTGTTGGTCATTCATATGCTAGTTTAAACCTCATCTCCACCTTCACTCTGGCTTGGGTGTGATGGCTAACTACTTTCAGCCATCTTGTATGTGTAGTTAATATTTTGGAAGAAATGTCTGTCTTACATAAATAGCATAATAAGTATTTTGTGGCCTACACAAACCAAATCTATTCTTTCTAACAATCAGTTACTATGGTAATAATTACAGTATATGAAATAAAGTGGCAATGCAAATATGTTCTTTACTGTTTGTGACCTTAACCAAACCCAGGTAACAAGTATAGACATCAGACATTGTACTGCTATTACTGGCAAGTTTGATTTTATTAACATATTTTGTAACTTAGACTTTACACACACACACACACACACACACACACACACACACACACACACACACACACGAAAATATTTCTAAGTATACCCATACTGATTTATATCTGTCATTTACAGAGATATGTTTATACATATAATTACATATACTTCCTTTCTCAAACTTTTATAATTGTATTTATTCACTAAAGCATGCAAACACATAAATATGCCATATTTTATGCAGATACATTTCTATTTACATGTATGTTTATGCTTAATCATACCTTTGGCTAATATTTAGATACATATTTGCACTTACACATACATATTGTTTGATATACCCTATTTGCAGTTTTACCTGCAATTATGTAATATTTGTAAAATACATGTCTAAACCTAATTTTGATAAGATTATAAAAAGGAAAAATACCATAAAAATCTGGACTTCTCACCATCACCTGGTATACCCACTCAGTTATGTGGCCAAGACTATGCTTCTATAGGTAATTGTACCTATGGCAGCACTTGGGGCCAGACAGGCCAATCCCTGTCATGGATGAAAGGTACTCACCCACCTCCTGACAGATGTAATTTTTTTTCAGTCTTATCCACATACATAGGACTCAATTTTCTCCAGGTATGAATTCCTAAGAAATTAGAGTATAATTGTGATATCTTTGTCAGTCCGGCTCAGACCTCAGCCTCATACCTCCACAGGTGCTGCCTTCTCTCAAACTGCCAGTACTAAAATGAAGAATGTAAGTGCAGGGATGTGGTTCACAGGTTTGCAACCACACCCTCTGGGGTGTGGCATCACTTTAACAAAACACAGTTAACAAATATGGGCACTGGACATTATTCTTCTATTACTGGCAAGTTTGATTTTTACCAAAATGCTTTGTCACATAGGTGTTACATTCACATTTTATTTCTATGGTGAATAAAATTAAAATATGTAATCATTACATAAAGTTGCTCACATATTTCTGCTCCTTCACTTTGCAATAAATCTGAATGCCATTAATTAATCATTCCTTTAAGCAATCTTTTTGCAGTATTGCATCAGTAGCCCCCCTCCCACTTTTTTCTTTTCTGTATAAACAAGTCTTCCCATGTGTGTCATTATGAACTAAAGACTGATTTCAGGTGTTGAAGTCTGCCAGAATATGCAAGATGGGCATGTGTTATATTTCATAATTTTGCAAACTCAACTGTATCTAATTCCATTTTCCCTTTTCTAATCACAGGGATATTAGAAAATCACTAGGGTTGTGGTGTGCATTTGCACAGATAGCTGGAGACTGCTGCAGATTCCATCACTTTCCATAGCATGTCCGTGATTACCCAAGGCCTTGATATATGCATTTGTTGCCTTATACACTGTTGTATTACTGCAATTCATAGAGCTAAGTGTAAAAAAGCCCAATTTGGATGCAATACATATAAAAAGAATCTGAATTTGCTTGCAAAAATTTCACAACTGCCATATTAACATGCAGTCACTCGAGATAGGCAACAAATGGGTTAGAAAATGACAAACCTTCTCAGGTAAGGAATAAATAGTAAAAAAGTTAAATATTATTAGCAGGCAGTTTATACTGATATTAGATTATAAAACTATGCTTTCAATTGATCTTACAGTCAAATTATGTTCTATAACAATATAATAGCAGCTATAAATGAAAACTGTTCTGTAATGTAATTTATATAGACAATTTCAGCATTTGATAATGTCATATACAACACACTAGCTAATGATGTAATCTTGATAAGATGGTTAGCTGTATGGCTTACAAATAGGACATGGCAACTATCATACAATAATTGTACAGGTTAATGTTAGTGTAATACTACAGGGCTCTTCTAAGTTGCATATTTCAGATTTATCTTTTTTCACCTGAAGTGTTCAACATTCTGTGTGGAGATAACTTGAAAATAGGTAAATAGATCTGGCATGTCTGCAAATGGACTTGACTAAGTTGACTATTTGGGCACACGAGAACTGTATGCTGATAAACACATCAAAAACTAAGATATGAGGTTTGGGAGACACAGAATGAAAGGTGAATGTTTAATACAGTTCACAGTGATTGAAACTGTAGCTTCATTTAAGGGCCTGTGTATATAGATACTGCTTTCATATCAGCTGATTGGCTAATGACAGTTATAGAGTTATAGATTGTATAAAAATATTTATAAATTCCAGAAAATTAGAAATGATGAAATCACTATTTGTTATTTATGTTAGATCAAAACATGAGTATGGAATAAAAATATGGAAACCTTATAAGAAAATAAACATGAGTAAATTGGAAAGAGTACAGTGAAAATATTCCAAGGGTGTCCATGAATTTTAAAATTTAAGTTATTATGAAAGACTAAAATATCTGAACTTTACTGGAAGGCCTTCCTCGATATAATTTTATTGTATGTTAGGCAGAAAGCTATTCTTTCTTTGCATTTGACTATGTAATTTTTTATTTCCAATGTGACAGGTGATATTGCATTTCATATGCAAGCTATAGCTGTATAGGTCACTTAGGATTATTTTCTCTTGAGTACCTCAGTATGGGGGTCTATATCACATAGTCGAAGTTTTATAACTTTAAACACAGAATGTTCAAACCATTCCTTTCAAAGTTACAAAACATCAACTAGTGATAAAAAACAAAAAAAGAAGTAAAAACAAAATAAACTGTTGCTGCCCCCCCACAACCCCCACTACTTAAATATATCAACTACGAGATCGCACCACATTGAAATGAACAGAAACCTCACCTTATGGAGATTTCCATTTAAACGCTTGAGCTTGTACAAGTTCGAACTTATGGTCTCGACCATATGGGGTTCGAACTTGTACAAGTTCGACTATGTGATAGGAACCCCAGTATGGCACTTATTGTATATACTGTATATAGGTTATTATGTGCTGTGGTTATGTTTTGACTAAGTTTTGTTGTACTTTACTGTGAAGTTTGCTGTGGTTCAAGCTTGTATTAACAAACATTAAGAAAGTTACTACCATAGCATATCTGGCAGTTCTTTGTGTGTATGTATGCTTTAAAAGACAATAAAGAAATATTTGACAAAAAAATAAAATATCCGAACTTGTACAGTGTATCATATAGACATTAACAGGAGACATTATTCGAGTATACAGACCATTTAGAGATAACTACTAAAAATAGTGCAGAATCATTGGGCAACCTATACGGAAGATTTTATAAGAATGAGAGGTGTACTAATTGATTCTCTTAGAGAGTAGGTAGTGCATGTAATAGACTATCAAAGTGCATTAAAGCAAGCACAAGTTCAGATATTTTAAGAATAACCTGGACAAGTATTATGGGAATAACTGTTGTGGTATATTATCAGGCTAGAAGGGCATTACTGCCATTTCCTGAAATATGTGTATGTATGTATGTATGTATGTATGTATGTATGTATGTATGCATGTATGCAAATCTGGATAATTCATATCACTACTGATTACATGAGTGTCATTTATTAATGGAAATTCATGACAGCAGAACTGGAAATGCATATTGATGTAGTTATAATAGCAATGTAAAAGAGAATTTGGATATTCATTTTGGTAACATTTTTTGATCATTCATTACATGATATAAGTACATAATTTGAAGTGATTGTAATCTGATGTGTTGTATTTTCAAGAACAAATTGTTCTGTCACAATACATGTTACTTTACTGGGGAGGTTCCTGAATGCCACTCCTGAATGAAGAATGACAGTCTGACTACAGAAAAGTATTAGGAGAGGGATACAATTCTGTTATCAAAGTGCTTGCGCTACTAGTATGAAGGATGTATGATGATACTATACAGATTACTGGAACTCAACTTGAACTTTCTGGATTAGGACTTTGCATGTGTATGTGAAAACAGTTGCTGTGTCACCAAACCTGGTTTTGTACTCAGATCTTTGATTTATTTATTTATTTGTGATGAACGCAAGCATGCTTTTCTTGCTATGTTTTTTGGCTGATGATTGGATCAAAAGTTTCAGTTTTTAACTTTGGCATGTTATTTTAGGTATAGTAATGATGCAGCAGTAGGGATCCAGAGAGAAAGGGCTATTTTAGCCATGAGTAGAATTGTATCCTCATGGTAGGCCTTAGGACATATGGCAAATGCCTTTTTGGAAAAGGGACATCCATAGAAGCTGAGAAGGCAAAGATCTGAAATCAAGTGGTTATGGATACAAATGCATTTGATGGAAAGAGCTGCACAGTGACACAGTGCAAGAAGTGGACCAATGATATGGTAGGACATTTCTGAGCAAAGGCAAGGCAGAATGCAGTTATCCATATCAGTACTGAGTGGCACATATCCCTTTAAAACCTGATGAGGAATATTTTGTCTTTATTCATGGGGATTATTGTGATACAGATGATGATACTGCCATAATCAGAGGTGATGTGGACGCTGGCTATTATCTACAACAACAGGCATCTGCTAAGGACTGTTGGCTTAACAACAATAACATATTTATATATAAAACTGAATTCTGAAATGCAATGATTAAATGTAGCTGATGACAGTTATTATTAACAAGTGAACTCTGCACTTCTATACATAATGACAATGAACAGATGGTGCATGGTAAGTGTCCTCTGCACCTTCTTACACAGCATACAGTAGTATATGACAGTATTGCATGAGTAATGTATTTAATTAAGTCTTTTTAGGGTCAAGAGCAGAAACAAACAGTTCCACTATACCAATAAATTTAGAGGATATCGGCAGCAGAATGGCTGCTCCTGCTGCTGACATATTTATGAAACAGCCTCAGAAAAGTGGCACAGAGTCACCAAGCTTAATCTTGGGATCTCACATACCACAACATGTTAGCAACTCTATAGGAACATCTCACAACATGTTAGTAACTCTATAGGAACATCCCACAACATGTTAGCAACTCTATAGGAACATCCCACAACATGTTAGTAACTCTGCAGGAAGTGAAACGTGATCACAAAGTCAAGTACTGGCTGGTATTACACAACATGTTATACAGGAGAGAAAAAAAACATGCATCTCTACACCAGTGTCGCCAAATCACATGGCAACTTACTGGATGATGGCAGAAATTCAGAGGTAACAGTATCCACAGTGACGTCTTTACAAAGGTGTGCCAGGTCATACAAATGCTGCAGCTATCCTAGAAAAATTCATATCACATTGGCTGCTCATCAGCAAATGTACATGAGAATGTTAAGGCTCAGTGCACTATTACTGAGAGTCAGCTAGAAATGGTCAGAGTAATCCAGGGTGTATGTGAGTATTTCCAGCACTGCAAAGAAAAGACAGTGAGTAGGGAGAATGCTATTATCACGTTAGTCCATACTATGGTGACACATCAAGCATCCATGGCTACCTCCATTTGTACACTAGTGAGGACTTAGCAGATTCAAATAGGAGTCAGTCTTAGAAGGAGCAGAAGACATGGTAGTGTCTGGACACATGGGGCATATCACATCACACTACAAGTGCTTCTCAAGAAGGTAATGGAAACTGAAGATGGGATCAAACACAACAGATTTCATGCAAGCCATGCCAACATTCATCTCCGTGTAGCAGAACCTCTTATTCAAGGTTCTGGTAGTGCAACACTGTGAGATCTGTTTCGGTAGGATCACCTACATCAAGTAGGTCACAGCATTTCAGCAAGTCACCATCCAGCTCACTTGACAGCGGCTTCTAGAGATCACGTGTCTTCAACTACCCTAACTTTAGGAAATGTCATGTATTACAAATTTGACCTTGACCTACTGTAATTCAGGCAAAATATTTTCATACCTGTCAACTGTCCAGATTTTTGCGGAATGTTCAGATTTTTGCCTCACATTTTTTGTATGTTCATCATAAAATATTTGGTTTTCTGAAAAATCATAGAGGATTGAAATCAGAAAATAATGACAGACATTTGAGGTTCTGACTTCATACCTCTAGAAAATTCATGCTAATGAAAAACATGTTATTCTCTCAACTTTTCTAAGTTTATAAGAGCAATATTTAAAAATTGCCCCTTTTCTGGGCCTTTGGTACACCATTATTTGTCCAGTTAAGAGGTTGAAAGACATGTTTCGGGTACTTACAATGTGACATTTATACAGAGATGCCATTGTTTAATTTGGAAGGCAATGAGTTATTAAAAAAGAGAGAATATATGACTGTAGAATATAACCCAGTATCAAGACACTTTGCACCTGCATGCATTTTATTTCGATTAACAGTCTTGCGTACTGTTAAAAGAAATATCTGGAAAGGAAGCTATGCGTCATAACATTCAGATTGCACCGATTTTCACCATTAATGGTCTAGCCATTATCAGTGTTACAGCTGACAAATGCTGTGAACATAAAACAAGTACCACACACTACTTAGAGAAGCACTTCTTAGAAAATAAAAAAGTTTACATTGGTTTCTTGCCATGTAAACTATCACTGCTGTCACTTCACCCTCAGCACTGTACAAATGGTGACATCTCTGAGGACCCAACTTATTGTGTATGAGAAAATAGAATAATCTGATGTGGAGTACCTCAGCAGAGAAAATTAATGCATTTAAATATGTAGTAGTTTTCTGAGTAAACATTGCATAATACAAAAAAATGTTAAATATTTTCCATTCAAGTACAAGGTATGAACTTATGTAAAATATTGAAATGTTATTAATAAATGTAGCACTTTGGAAGATTCAGGATGTGGAGAATTTCTTGTGCAAAACATTTAAAAAAGTAATTATTCCTTATATGATGCCTCATAACATCACTGAACAGGTGTCACTGAGACACAGGTATGACTTTTTTAGACAATAATATGAGTACCTATCCTGGGTAAAAATAAATAAATATATATATATATATATATATATATATATATATATATATATATATATATATATATATACACATATGGATCCACTTTTACATGCCGAAATTCCGAAATCTCAACTTTTAAAAAAACATACCTAAAACATCGAGATTTCAGAGTTTCAACATTTAAAAGTGTGTTAAAAAAAGACAGAGACTTTCAATGAAGTGTTTGCAGGGGGGCAAGCCCCCCCACCCCCACTTAAATATACCAACTCCAAGAGTGTGCTACAGTGAAGAGAACAGTAATGCTCCTGTTGCCCTTACCATTCTCTTCACTGTAGTGCGATCTCTGAGTTGATATATTTAAGTAGGGGGGGTGGGGGATGCAGGGAGGCTTGCCCCCCTGCAAACAGTCTCTTTTACTTTATTTTTTTGAACCCACTTTTAAATGTCGAGATTCTGAAATCTTGATGTTTTGGGTACGTTTTTTTTAAAAGTCGAGATTTTGGAATTTCAACATTTAAAAGTGTATATATATATATATATATATATATATATATATATATATATATATGTGTATATATATTTATATATTATATTTAAATATAATAGGGATTGTCTGATGAGCAGTGATGATAGACTATTTACCACACAGCATAACCCACAGACATAACTGTATATATCAGTTATACTCTATGCATTTCTACAAGAAAGGAAACACAAACCTGAATGTCATGGTCCGTAGTTCTAGACTAGATGCTGCCTCTTTGCCTGTGCAGCCATATGCCATGCACAAGCCTGCTGCATGGAAACTCTTATTACTGCTGCTAGCTGGTCATCATTAGTCATATTAGCACTGAAACTAGGAGCTACAGTTACAGCATGGGTTGCGTCACCACCAAAAAGGTGCATGATCATGTTTTGCAGAATGCAACATGTAGTAAACATCCTTCATGCAGTATCTGAGACATGCAAAAGAGCACCCCCAGACTCATTGACACCTAAATTAACTTTTCAACATACCAAAGAGCCTCTTGTTGACAGTATAGGTATGTGACAGGTCTGTAATGAAATTGTTTTCAGTAACTCCAATGGATTTCTCACTAGTGTAATGAGCCAAGGCTCTAGTGGATATCCAGCATCACCTGAAAGAGAAAAAAATGACAGAAAATGTGTGTGTGTGTGTGTTGGGGGGAAAAGAAAAGAAAAGCTGGTTTAATATTAAACAATGCATTTTACCTGAATAACTACTTAAATAAATATATATATATATATATATATATATATATATATATATATATATATATATATATATACATGTACATATAGTTCCACTTACCAACATGATGACCTCTGCCATCCTACCATGCAGGAATAGGCAGTAGAGTGAGCTAGTGTGCCATCCTGTGCAGTAACAGGAACCTAAGAAGACACATTTCAAATGCACTCCCATGCATCACACACTGCCTGCCAATTGATGGAATGGTAGATCTTTTTACTGCAATATTACTCCCCCTCCCATGGACCAGCTGGGGTCCTAATTGCAACATGTGTGCAATCTGTCACACCGACCACCTCTGGGAAATTTGTCACTCCATAAAAAGAATGCATAGTCTGGGCCCAGTCTTGGGGTGACACTGGAGAATAGATGTTTTGATCCACATGTGCCAAGAATACATCCAGGAACTGCAGAAGTATCCATGAGGCAGAAGCATGTTCTCAGTGTGTTTCTGGAAGATGCCTCTGGCAGTACAGTGAGGGCAATGCAATCCTTAGTATCTGCAGGGATAAGATGCCCACATATCCTCCCAGTGCTACTATGGAGGCCATACATACTCACTAGAACCCTTATAATATCCTTGCCAACTATGAACCTGTCAAGGATTTCATGATTATCAAAACTGTAATGAGCAATTCTCTGTCTATATCTCCACCATCTTGGATGGCAAGACCCACTGGGTACAAGGGGTTTTGGCTCGGCCAAAATAAGAAGCTTACACCTGGAAATAGCAAGGCTAGCAATAAGTGGCAGCATCTTTATAGACTGCAAATTAAATAGAAAAGGTGCATTTCCTCCTCATAATGAATCTGAAGACAGTGAGGAAGCATGTCACATTATGACTATGACTATTAATGGTAACTAGGTGGGAGAAGAACTTTCTAGCATATGCGGATATACGTAATTTCTAATTTACATCTCATAACTTGTCTAAGTTCATTTGTGGCCATTATACATTTGTGTAAATTGCCTCTATGAATCTTGCATTTGCTGTGGAAATGTGTGAAAACAGCAAATAGCCTTTACACAGTCGCATAATGACCATGAACACCACCTTATAAATCAACAGCACAGATGAAAATACAGTACAGTATATTAAAGTGAAATTTCAAAAGTTTTTTTGAAATCATTCTAAAAATCTCAAAAATGTCCCAGCTCTTAAAAGAAAAACATGATCATAATCAGACCACTGCATGAAATAAGCACATCTTTTCTGGAATGCATATAGTACATCAAACTATGGTTTGGTAAAGTACTCTGAATGGATTTAATGTTGCCTTACTACACTCCTCTGATCTGACCTTTGAATTTCACATTACCAGACATACAGTGTCCCACAAAGCAATCATATCACAGTCAAATGTACACTAGCATCTCTTGCCTAAGAATTTTATACTTTAATTATTCCTGACAGATAATTGACAAATGTCATTGTTTCAATCCTTACTGCAGTGGCTGTTATTTTTTCAGGAATTAGTAAAATCTTGTGACTGACAAAAATAGTTTACTTTTGGAAAATTTTGGACTGTCACATTTTCACAAAATTGGATCCGCGGTGGTGGTGCTAAGGTAACATTGTCGCCTCACCGTAAGATGCTGTCCGGTTCGATTCTCAGCTAGAGCATCTTCTGCGTGGAGACATGCGTGAATGGTCGTACCTTCATTGAAGGTTGTGCATTAGGGCTGGTAACTCGGCATGTAAAAATTAACTACCAATCATTAGCGGACCAGAGTTCCACTGTGACGACCCCTAACCAGGAAAAGCCAAAAGACACAACAACATTTTCACAAAATTCCACTGACTTTATGATTTATTTAAATAATTTTCTGCTTTACTTAAAAACAGTTTCATAATGTATATGCTTTCCATGACTATATTTCATTTCTTAAATAGTGTTTGCCATCACTTATATGTGTTTTAATTGGATTCACTTCCTAATCTCAAAATACTGAAATATCAAATTTCAGTATCTCGAGACCATGAAACCGAATCCACAAAACACCGAAACAACAAAATCCCAAACCCAAAACCGCGAAATTCAAAACACCGAACAAACTGCACACACTACACCGTACATACACCACAACACCCACATCACAACATAAACAAACAAAACTACACACACATACACAACTCATACACACATAAGCAGGGGGGAAAGCCCCCCTGCAACCCTCACAGCCCCCTACTTATATATACTAACTCCAGGATCGCACAAACAGGAAACAAAAGCAAACTCACACACACACATTCTCCAGTCCCTCACACACACATCAAACATATCAGCACACTCGCATACACTCTAACTCCCACTCAAAACCCTTACAAATCACTCACTTACCTGACATAACACCTAGATCCACACACAGCACCGCGCACCCTCAACACACAATCCCGGACATTACTTAGAGTAAGGCCATAACGGCAAATTCGAGATATTCAAATTCGCGATTATGAACTTTCGCTATTGTAAACATTTGGCTTTATAGTCTCGCAATACTGAAATTTGACATTTCTGTATTTCGAGATTATAAAGTGCTCCTGTTTTAATCGCACTATTTTGTGGGTGATTTCCATATTGCAGAATATAAACAGCAAAAAAAAAATCAATACATTTACATTTTAAATTAACAATCCAATATAGCCAGCAGTAAAATGACAGAAATCCTTGTCATGGAATGGTTTGTGGTGGGATTTACTCCTTCCTTTTATGTGTGCACTTCTCACTCAGGTTTTGCTTTATTTAACACCTTTATTGAATTATTACTTAATGCATAGACAAACATACATTTATATAAAAGAAAACAAACCATATTAACATGTTCACAGTTGCCAACATTATACATAACGTATGTTCTTTTGTACAATTATCTATCATCAATTTGACATTACATAAATTGCTTAATTCCTGCCTTGCCTTGAACCATATTTCTCCAAAACATTATTCTGCATGTATTGTTCCCACGATTTTCATTTTTTCCATTTAATTTGCTCTTACCTTTTTCTAAAGATCCCACTTTGAGTTCTTTTATCTCTGTCATAATATTCATTACTTCAAATACTGTTGGTTTGGGCTTTGATTTTCATTTTCTGGCAATTGATTTTTTGCTAGCCACCAAAAGTAAACTCAACAAGGGCTTATTATGTTTATGCAGTTCAGATCCTTTATCCCAGGTCACAAAAAAAATAATTTGTTTAGTTACACCCATTTGCCTACCCAATATTTCTGACAGAGTAGTCTGTAGGGAGTCTTCAAAGTCTGCCAACTCATTAAATTCCCAAAACAGACGTTGCCATTTACCTGTCTCTTCCCCATCACACCTCCATTGTTTACTATGCACTTGAGGAAACATTCTTTGGTGTCTCCATTGGGTATGAAAACACCTATGCAAACTCTTCCAAACCAAAATCCTAAATCATCTAGATTTTGTTGCACACTTCGGAGCTACACATATGTCCCCCATTGTTTCCTTGTGAATTGCTTATCCAGTCTCTATTCCCAGTCTTTTCTATCCTCCTGACTGATTCCTATAATTACTGTGCAATATTTTATATGCCCTTCTAATTATCTCTTTTTTTAACAGCAGCTTCTGTTCTAGATTCAACTAAAACTATCATAGCGAGTCTTTCACATAGGATTCTCCTATATCTTTCTCTTTGCCTATAGTCTGATATCAGTCCTTGATAGGAAAGGTAATCTCTAGCCTGCAGTTCAAATTTCATCTCGGCCTCCTCCCATTCATTTGTCTTTCCCTCTCTAGTTATTTGCTCCCAATACCCTGGTTCCTTTGCCAGTTTTCTCCCGTAAATTACAGCCCTCTCTTACCAATTCTCTGTACCCCTAATTGCAGTCATCCCTATCAGCAGAATCTCCTTTCTCCTTTCACATATCAGCTTAGTTCTTAAAATGTTTTCTGCTGCCTTATGAATATAATTTTTTGTACTGCTGTTGTTATTCTTCTTAAGGATCTGCATCCAAAATCCCACTGTCTCCTTATTTCTTGAATTTAACCCCTGCTTTACCATCATCCCTTTCATGGGATTACAGGATCATAGGAGGTTACTAGGCTAACAGTCCCAGGGCCCTTACAAGCCTAGCCAGGTTCAACCCATGTTCCCAAGGGTGTCTGGTTTAAGCAGACACTAAAATCAGCACCTATTGCCACTGTCAAAGAGGGACATGGGTGGAACCCCTGGGGTGAATTTCCAGTTACTCATCCGACTGTCCAAATTATGCTTAAATAGGGCCAATGAGGGGCTTTGTTTAACATGAATAGGAAGCGTCTTCCAAAAGTGTTACAACCTCTATGAGACAAATCTGTCTCTGCAACAAGCTCTGTTAATGTCACATGCCAGGTTAAGGTCCTTTGAGTGAGTGACTTGTCTGCCACTTGACTTGTGAATGTGCAGCATTTCCATTAGAGCTGAGTCAGAGATTGTTTTATATGCAAGGGACAGATCACCTCTGAGCAGTCTGTATGACACAGAGTAAAGTGAAAATGATTTCAGTCTGTCCACATAAGGCAGATCTTGAAGACCTGGAATTTTCCTTGTAAGGAACCTTTGTAGTCTCTCCAATTGCTGCTGGGGTTTGGAAATGAACATACCAAATGCAGTGTTGTACTCTATTATTGGCCTGATGAGGGAAGAGTACAGGGTGGGTTATAACCTCTTTCTTTTGGAGGCAATGTCCTTACTTATGAGATGAGCAATATAAAATGCCCTTCTTACCACTATGGAGACATGGTGATTGAAGTTAAGGTTGCTGTTGACCTGTCTGCCCAGATCTCTCACCACTGACTGTGTGCTTAGGGTATTGCTATTTATGTAGCAGTTTACAGAAACATCATCCTTGCCAAAGGGGATGATAATGCATTTTTTTTGCATTAAGTTTAAGACCATGACTTTGACACCAGTCATTAATCTGCGTACAACCTTCTTGCAGGATGTTGACATCACTAGGGATTTCAATGATTGTTCCCAGTTTGCAGTCATCAGCAAACATTGTCAGCTACAGTCTTTTAGTTTTAGCCTGTACTTCGGAGAAGTAAATTCCAAACAGTAGGGGTCCCAGAATTGATCCCTGTGAAAGACCACTGGTTACTGGTCTGCCGGAGGAGGTGGAGTCCCCTATTTTGACTGTATGTGTTCTATCAGTGAGCCAGTTTGCAGCCCACCTGACAATATGTAGGTTGATACCCAGCTGTGTGAGTTTATCAATGATGCCTGAGTGAGGGATTGTGTCAAAGGCCTTGGCTAAGTCTAGGTAGGTCATATGCACAGATTTGCCCTCATCTATGGCTTTGCTGAGTGTCTGGAAGACATTGGCCAAATTTAATAGGCATGATCTCCCCTTGACAAATCCAAACTGGGTAGGGTGGAGCATTTGGAGATTTCCTATATCTTTGTTAATAAGGTAAATGATGATTCATTCCATGGACTTGCAGGTAAGGCTGGTAAGGCCAATGGGTCTATAGTTCCTGGGGTCTGTAGATGTACCCCCTTTGTACAAAGGGATGATGGTAGCTGATTTCTATTCCACTGGAACAAAGCCAGTGCTTTCTGTTTGTGTTATGTAAATGAGCCTTAGTTGTGCAGCTCTTCTCAAATTCCCCAGCAACAAGGTGACTGTTTAAACTTTAACAACAGGGATGGAGGAACTGTTAAGCCCCGGGCAGCCTTTTTCTGCCTGGCTGGTTGAAAAAACTAAATTCAGCTTTAACACACCCAGAGAACTTACAGCTTTACCTAATGAACCTGACACTTACAATAACTGTCTTAACAAGTTGACTGATTTACTAGGCAAATATAAAGTGCACAATATTGAGAATGAGTATTTAAAAGAATATTTAAACAGAAGTATTATTCCTAAAGGACTGCAGGTTTATAAGTTTCCTAACACTGTGGTGGTGGGTTCTGACCTACATAATGAGTTATTGGAAGTCTTTAATAAATGTGGCTTGGACATTGTTAGGTTGGTAATTAAGCAGAATGAACTGGCTATGGCTGAGTTGCACAAAACTATTGAACAGCTTAACTCCCAAATAACTAATGACCTTATATGTCTTCTGTGTGAAACTGTGGAAAATAAAGAGTGTTTTTATTGCCTTTTGTTTCAGTGGGGTACTTCCAACAGCCTTGGACTTTATTTTTGTGTGTTGGTTATTGCTTTGAAGGCTGGTTATTCCTCAGTTTTGAACATTTACAGCTCTAATATATCCCCTCAAATCAGGTAATCCTAAACCACCTTGTTCTATTGGATGTTTTATCCCACTTGACCCTTGCCCTCTTCTCTTCCAAGATAAGATCCTTCACCTCTTTATTAATAACTATTCACAGTCTCTCCTCTGGTTGATAAAAATATAACCTGTATATAAAACTTAAGGGACTAAAACATTTTCACTGCTTGTATCTTGTTATCCATACCCATAAACAAGAGCTTCCAGTTTCTCAGTTTTTGTATTATCTTTTTAGTCTCTTCCTACATATCCTTAGATGCAATAGCAGAATCTTTTTTAACCCGTACTCCTAAATACTGAATTTATTATGTCCCCATAGATATAGGTGTTGCTGAACCAATTCATGTGTGGTACACAGTTTACAGCTATAGCCTTTCTTTTGTCTTCATTAATTTTATATACCAAAACAAGTTGAAACTATCTCAGAATGCTCCACAACACTGAGATGTCTTTCTCTGGTTTTATCAGGTACAAAATAATATCATCTGCAAATAAGGTCACCTTTTCTTGATTACCATATCAATTATATCCCTGAATATCTGAGTTCTTTATTATTTTTTTTTTGCCAATGGCTCAAATATAACACAAATAATAAAGGGGAAAAAGGGCACCCCTGCCTGATTCAACTGTTTAGACATAACTTATCAGAGAAAAGTCTGTTGCCATTCTTTCAGCTACTATAGACATAATTTATAATCATGGTTCAAAATAGAAATGGGTATATATGAAGCTGGATCTGTTGAGTATTTACCATCTTTAGGTATTGCAGTCACCACAGCTTTCTTCCAGGATGTTGGTGCTTCCAATTTTTTTAAAATACTGTTAAACAAAACTTTCCAGATTTGTATCACTTTCTTCCCTGCTAACTTCCAAATTTCTGCAAGAATACCATCTATTTCTGGAGAATTTGCTGCAGATTGATTATATGTCACTGCTTTATTTTATCTCCTTTTATTGTAACTATTAATTTCTGAGCCTCATTTGCCTCTAACCTTGGCAGGGAGCATGTCATGTCATCGGACGTCATTTCTGTGACAACAAAAAGAGTGAGTGCTGTTCACCAAAGTGGCTTTTGCCAATAGTGGAGCTTGCTTTTGTCCTCCACTGTTGTGTGACCTCAGACTTGATAACTATAAGCCCAGGAGGGCTTTCCCCCTGGAAGAACAAACTTGTTCATTTGTTCATTGAAGGTGGTCTCAGTGAAAGATTTTCATTTCTTTTTTTTCCATTTGTCAGAATTGTCTTTGATGACTAGACATGAATTCACCTTGACATACTTAAGCCTTCCATAAATATTTCTATGTGTGCATTTGCTTGATTTCCACATTTCTCTGTTCTATACAAATTTTCATAAAATGTCAAAAATATCTGCAATACCTCTACATGATCAGCGATTATTTTTCTTGTTATTGGCCCCCTTATTTAGTCAATAACCCTTTCTACTTTTGGTTGCTTACGTTGTAATGCTAAACAGTTTTGTGCTCTGAAGTTATTATCAAAAAACAGTTGCTTAACAGAAACCTGTCTAAATTCAAGCGTATTATCCAGGTATTCCCTTATTTTTAATTGACCCCTCAGCAGGTGCGCCTCTATTTGTTCTGGAGATTTCCCTTATTCTGGAGTACTTTAACCTTCGTCAGCCCCTCTATAAAATTCTCATTACTTTTTAACCATATCCATTTTTCTTTTATTTCTACCCTATTTTAAAACTCAATTTTCATTTTATCCCATTCACTAGCTATAACTTCTAAAAGAGTTCCTGTCTTCTCTAATAACACTGGAATAATTTCCCTTATCCATTCCTTAAATCCTTCTCTTTTTACCAGTATGTAGGAAGCATAAGTGTCTTATTTTTACTTCACTACCATGCATTTTTTTCATAGTTGCTATTGGCACATGATCAGAAATGGTTATTGGATGTGTGTCAATGCTTTAATTTAAATGTACGTGTTTCTTTGAAATGTAATTTCTGTCTAGTCTAGCCCAGTTATTGTACATTGGAGAATAATATGTAAATTTGCTTAAAGTTCCTACCACCAAAAAAACATTTTTCTGATGAAGTTGGAGACGAAAATGAATTGGTAGTAGTTTCAACGTTATCATTGTGTGCTGTGTTGTGCTTTGCTTGCTGTGGAAGACATTAAATGTTTTAAGGTGGTTACGGCTTGCTGGTGCTTTTTTCCTGTTTATTGGTTTTGTTTTGGACACCTCATTCTCCTAGACTTGGTTTTGTGTCTTACGTTGAGGATGGCAGAGCTTATTGTATCCACCGAATATGCTTCAATCGGAAGCAGCAATGAGAAAGCCATTTCGGATTTACTGGGTAAAGTTACACAGCTTGTTGATCTTATGACACCAACCTGTCAATCACTTAAGTCCGCCTCTTTTTCATCACTTCCCGCTAACCAGGAAGCTGGGGTGAAGTCAAAAGCATGGTAATGTTTTTTTTCCCTGACTGTACTAGTGGTGAAAACAGTGGAAGGAGCAATTTATCTGTTTTTGATGGCCTGGGGACTCCAGAGGTGTTTAAAGACAATTTTTTGAACAATGAAAATAGTGGAGCCTGTCGCTCTGATTCAGGACAGGATGTGAGAACACAAGATGACTCTAATGTTGTTAACAATGCTGTTTCTAGTCAAAGTAATTCCTACAATTGTAATTTGGATATCTGGCTGAATCAGCATGTTTCTTTTACCCGGATAGACTTTCATTCAGATGAAACTGACACCTATTCGAACAATTTAGACAAATTGCATGATTTATTGCTTAAATTTAAAACTCTTGATGCTGACAATGTGTAGCTAAGGGAATGTTTAAATTTAAAGTTGTACCTAAAGGGTTGCGTGTGTACAGATACCCAAACAATGTTGAAGAGGGATCTGAGTTTCACTCAGAATTGATAAGAATATTTAATACATGTGGTTTTGAAATTTTGAAAGCTATTATTAAGCAAAATGAAAGGCTAATGGGTGTTTTGAATGAAAAAAATGAACAATGTCAACACCTGTATCTTAAAAGATTTAATGTTTACTGTAGACAAAGAGAAAAAGAAGTATTTTGACCTAAGAGCCCAAGTAGATGAAAAAGTGTCATTGATTGTTGGTGGAAAGAAAAGAAAGTTAAATAGGGATCTGCATGAATATGAGCATAATACTCACTACCCTAGACCAAAAGGTACTGCTAATTTTGAACGGTATAGAAATATGGGTGGGTACAACAATGGTAGGGTGACTACTATGGTTCTGATTATGTTTATCATGATTCTAGTACAGATCACTGTGCCAGGCATACTAACTATCAGGACCCTTTAGAATATCCCCCTCTCCGAAGGTCTGAGAGACTGAAGAGTAAGCCTATGACCAATTATTATCAGGGCAATTGGGGGGGGTGGAACAACAACAGGAGGGGGAAACAAGTGCAATAGTTGTTACTGGTAGCAGCACAGTACATGATGAAATGGAGTCAGATGAATGTATTTTGGAAAATTGACCTATTCTGACTTGCCAGGGACACACTATTTTTAATTATACAAGTTTGCACATTACTAAGGTCTTTTTTAATTTATTTTCAAAAGGTTTTAAATTTGTTCCCAGCAAAAAATGTGTTTTAAGTAATGTATTAATTGACTTGAAAATGTTCATCCACAAGAAGGATTTAGAACTTTTCTGGATGGGCAAAGTATTGCGAGTGAAGACTTGAGAAGGAAAAGTGTGTGGAATCCCCCTGTGTACCCTCAGCTTAAAAAGTTAGAGAATGCTTTGGAAATGGAACTTGGAGAAAAACTTTCTGTTAATAAGTTGAATTTTAACCTGACATCTGAAGAAAAAACACTTTTAGATTCCATTAGGAAGAACAAGTATGCAAGGGTGATGAAGCCGGACAAGGGTGGGGGCACGGTGCTCATGGATGTTATTACGTACAACAGTAAGATGATGGATATTTTGTTAGACAACAACAATTATGTGAAGGTCTCTATTAATGAGGTGCATATTGCATACAAAAAGGTTTACATAGCACTCAATGATTTGGTATTGGAGGGTTGTATAGATATAGATGCTTTCAGATTCTTACACAACAAGGAACCAAGAGTACCATCTATCTTTGTGATTCCAAAGGCCCACAAAGATGTACAAGATCCCCTTTTGAGGCCCATTGTAGCTGCTAGTCAGTCTGTCACTGCACCCATTGCTAAATATTTAGATGACAGGTTAAAGAACCTGTCTGTGGGTGCATGTAATGTACTGAAGGCCTCATGGGATTTTTTTAAAAAGTGTAAAGGACAAACATATAACCAAATAAGTCATTTTTATTACTATTGATGTGGTGGACCTTTTCACTTCTATTCCCCATAGAGCTGGCTTAGAGTTTTTTGAAGAGATTCTAAGGAATGGAAATAATTTTACTGAAAAAGAGATTTATGTTTTTAGTGTCTTAATGGAATTGGTATTAAACAACAATTTTCTCTATTTTGAAGAGGAATTTTTTTGACAGTTAAAGGGAGTTGCCATGGGGGCCATGTGTGCCCCCACTTATGCAAACCTAGTGATGGCTTGGTGAGAGCAAAAGTATGTGTTTAATTCAGTATTTAAGGATTGTTGGGCACTATACAAATGTTTCCTTGATGATATCTGGATTTTTGGACAGATAGTGAGGAGACATTTATGGACTTATTTGAATACATTTCCAAAAGTACTGATTTTTTTAGATTTACATACAGGATAGGTTATGACAGTATTGCCTTTTTGGATGTCCATATTAGGAAGAGTAGTAATGGGTTTGAATCAAAATTACACAGGAAGGAAAAGTATTGTAATTCATTTTTTGCACTTTTCTAGTGCCCACCCATACTTCCAAAAGAAAGGAATAGTGAAGGGTCAATATGTACATGGTAGTCAAATGACCAATGATGACAATGATTTTTTTAGATGAGTGTGACCTACTAAAATGTATGTTTTTAGAAAGAGGATACCCAGAGACCTTTATTACGGAAATCCAGGAAGAAGTATTGCAGCATAGGAAGGACAGATTTACACCAATGTTACATTCTGGTGATACAGGTATAAAAGAAAGGGTAATGAGCAATGGCGACAGTGACTCCTATGAGAATGCCTTTATTGTGGGTTTTAGGGGTGATGCGCAGGTCATTAGAAACATTGTCCAGAGGGAATGGAACAGATTTTCCAAACTGTCTGATTTGAATTTAAAATTTGATGATCCACTAAAATTCATCTTTAGAAAAGGTAGATGTATTAAGAACCTTATGGAAAACAAACTTGGGGAAACTTAATTAGAAAAGTGGGTAACTTCAAGTGTGAAGCATGCCAATAATGCCCTTTTATAGCTGATACTTCTGAAATTACTGTCAGTAACAAGAATAGACACATTATCTCTAAATCCTATTTTAATTGTGAAAGTAAGGGACTTGTTTACATTGCAACCTGTAAGAAATGTAAAGTGTTTTACATAGGTAAGACAGAAAGGTGTTTAAAGAAAAGAATATGTGAACACCTTTACAACATTAGTAGGGGTAACAACAGAAATGCATTATATAAACACACTTTGAGCTGTGAAGGCTCTTCTTACACTTTTTTTGTATTAAATGAAGTGGTAATGGATGGTAGGGGTGGTTCTTGGGAGACCATGTTAGAATATAGAGAGGTTAACTGGCAACTGGCATTAGAAGCCAATAGGTGGCTGGGTTTGAACAACATAGTCTCCCTAGCCCCAGTTTTAAAATTAAGAGCAGAGAAGTTATGAATTTCACACACGCGGTTTGAAATATTGCTCAACAAGATTGATTTTACTTGCTTTTTTACATTCATTTATTCATTTTTAACATGCATTCATTTTTAATATCCATCTGTTTATTTACTACAGGTTTTGAAAGTGTGTTTTTAGATATTTAAAAGTGTTTTATACAGGGGAAAGTTGTATTTATTATGCTTGTATTTATTATGCTTGTTTTTAAAGTATGTTTAGGAAAGGGTTAAAATTGAATTCAATGTCACATGATTTTAAGTTTTGGCAGTGTGCAAAGGTATAAATGGGGAGGGATTTGAATTGTCAGCATTTTTCTGATGACGTTGGAGAAGAAAATGAACTGGTAGTAGTTTCAGCATTATCATTGTGTACTGTGTTGTGGTTTGCTTGCTGTGGAACACATTAAATGTTTTAAGGTGGTTACGGCTTGCTGCTGCTTTTTTCCTGTCTCCTGTATCATTGCTATTTGACTCTGCATTTCTTAATATAATTTAGTACTCTTACCTTTTTTGTTTATACCTATAAGGTCATTTACATTCTGAAATAATACAGATAGAGTAGCCATTATAATAAAAAGTTATTCCCACCTATTAAATATGACAGCTTTTTAAATGTGTCTTTACAGCTTTTGGGATAGATACATTTGTTAATGTTTAGCAGGTTGGTTCTTTATACAGTTGTTTATTGTCATCTCCATTTGAACCTATTTCATATTTTGCAAGATTTTTTGTTTTAACAAAAACCCTCAAGTAAAAAAAAAAAACACACCCCAGAACACCCCCATAACTTATTAACTTAAAGCAATCACACAAAACTATGGACATCTTCAAATAATTAAATTTAATCCTCTGATAGGAACATTTTCCCAAATCATCTAAAAGATAACAGCATTTCCGGTCAGCAAAACAGCAGAGGTTTTACATCAGGGGAAAGCGGAGCGTCGGCGTCCTCATTTGACGAGGAAGAAAGAATAAATGACAATTTTCCAGATTTACAAGGGGCAATGGATCCAGATTCCTTTCGGAAGACCCTCGTAGGTTCCAAAGGACAGAATTACAACACCAAAAAGCGGGGATGGCAGGGCCAAGACCGTTACAGAGACCCGGGAGAACGACGTTTTAAGAGAGGCAAATGGACTATGTAAACAGGTAGGTGATACCTTAGTATCACAATATGTTGTTAACTTATCTGATTATGAATTTGATGAAACAGAACTGTCGGTTTTTAACAAAGGTATTAAATTTATACCGACAGTAAGGCCTAGATTATATGAAATTAAAGGTGAAATTTTCAGCTTAATATGTAAAATGTATTTAAAAGAATATTTTTATTATGTGAAAGAAAAAAATCAAAATGAGAATAATGAATTGTTGGACTCAGATAGTAGCAATGAATGTTATTTTTCATGTAAATCTGATTCTGAAGTGAACGCTTATAGTCTATTAGATACAAGTAATATCAAGTCTAACAACATTTTCATGCCACCTAGTAAGAATTAACTTATTCAGAATTTTAATAATGCTGTGAATTTAATAATAGAGAAGGAATTTGATGAATTTGGAGTTTCGAAAAAAGAATATAATTTGACAAAAAAGGAATGGATAAAATTGCAACAAATGAGCAAAAATTATGAGATAATTTTTAAGCCATCAGATAAAGGGGGGAAATTAGTAATAATGAATTTGAAAGATTATTATAGTATGTGTATGCAACATTTGAATAATCAGGAGATATACAGTAGGATAGATTAATCCAGTTTAGTTCAAGCACGAACTGACTATCAAGAGTTATTAAAGAAAGGTGTAAGATTACATTATTTTACAACATATGATATAACACATAAATTTAATGTTAAAAGGAACACAATATCAAAATTTTTTTGTGTTCCTAAAATTCATAAGGATCCCTTTTTCCCTCCAGGATGTCCTATTGTATCTCCCACTGGTTGTTTTACATATAATTTAGGTTGTTTGTTGCATGAAATTTTGGTAAAAGAGGTAATTAAATTACCTTCTTATATAAAAGATTCTTTCAATTTATTGAATAAAATCAAGAATGATATATGGACAGAAGATATGTATTTTATGACAGCAGATGTAGTGAGTTTATACACTAATATATCACATGTTTTTGGACTTGAAGCTATGCAATGTTTTTGGGGGATAATCCCAGAACTCAGTATATTAAAGAAATGACATATTTTTGCCTTAAGAATAATATATTTGAATTTGATGGGTATTTGTATAGGCAAAAAGCAGGTACAGCAATGGGGGCGGCATTCGCCCCAGCATACGCTAATTTATTCATGGGACTAATAGAAAATACTTATATTTATAGAAGTGAATTTTTTAGAAAATATGTAAAGAGGTATTTTCGATTTATAGATTATTTGATTTTTATTTGTAAGGGGGGAGAAAGTGAATCAAGTAATTTTATAGAGTATCTAAATGCTAATAAATATGGTATTAAATTTGATGATATTCAAAAGGGTTTACAGATAAATTACTTAGATATAATAATGAAAGGAGAAAATAATAAGAAAATTCACACTAATATTTACAGAAAATTTAATCAAAAAAATCTTATGGTACATGCAACAAGTTGTCATCCTAATCACACATTGGATTCCATTCCGTCAGGGGAAATGTTAAGAATAAAGAGATTGAATAGTGATGTTAATGAAGCATATAATGAAGCACTAGAAGTAGCCTTGATGTTTGAATCTAGGGGCTATAACAAAGAAAAAATAAATGAGAGTTTGCAAAAAATATTTGGTGTTAATCAAAATATAAAGGTAGTGAAAAAAGATATACAAAGAGGAAGGAAATTAAGGGTAAATGAGACAACATTAGAAAAAGAAAATGTATTCTTTATTACTAAATATACATCTTTTTCACATAGAATGACAGAGGTGATAGAAGAATATTGGAAACAAATAAAAAGAAATGTGCAGTCATTATCGCAAATAGAGCTGAAAATTTCTTATCAAAGCGGTAGAAACCTTAAGGATTTTTTAGTACAAGCAAAATATAAAAAGCCAAAAGATAAGATGTTAAAAAATGTAGAAATAAAGGGGACTTTTCCATGTGGAAAATGTACCATATGTCAGTATATTACAACAAAAGCAGAAAGTATAGGTGAAAAAAAGTTTGAAACACAGGGTAGATATTCTTGTGTGAGTAAAGGTGTTATTTATGCGATAGTTTGTCCGTGCAATAAATATTACATAGGGGAAACAAAAAGATCATTGGCTGATAGAATAAAAGAACACGTGAGAGATGTTAAGAAAGAGAAAATCATGAGTCCTGTAGCAGAACATTTTAATAAAGAACATAATGGTGAATTAAATACCATGAAAGTAACCATACTGGAACAAGTAAAATTACAATATGAAAATGCGGAGTTATTGAAACATATATTGAGATGAAAGGAATCTATTCTTATAATGAAATATAGTACATTGTCACCTAAAGGATTAAATAAAGAATGTAATTGGCAGTGTTTTTTATGATTTTTTAACTGTGACTTTAAAAGTATATTAGAATGAGTTTTAATTGATTAATTGAAATGTGTTTGAGCTGAATATAAAAGGATTGTATTTTAGGAATGAAAGTTTTACTCTGTAAAGGCGAATGCCGAGGCGCTAGAGAAATCTTGTTCTGAGAAATCTTGTTCTTACAAAAAAATAAAAGCACTTGCTTGGAAAGTGGAGCTGTTTTTCACAGGTCATTTCTTTGGTTGTTATATAAATTTGCCAAGCTTCAGGGTTGTTATATTAAAAAAAAACATACACACCCCAGAACACCACAATAACCTATTAACTTAAAGCAATCACACAAAACTATGGACATCTTCAAATAATTAAATTTAATCCTCTGATAGGAACATTTTCCCAAATCAACACCTGTACCCATGGGCATCACCTAATCATGTTTTCCTTTTTTGACCAACTTTCATCAAGGGTGAACCTTCACAGTGATATGCATTTTTCAGTTAAGGACAAGTGGGGAAATCATAACTCATTATGTTTTGGTGGATAAATGCTGATCAGCCAAATTCACATAAATTGAAAGTGAATATGGCAAAAAAATCTTGTCAAAACTTTCAGGGGACCTCAAATGTATTTTTTTTTTTGCAGAGAGCAGACCCCCACTTGCAAACCCCTATGTGAGGGCCATCCCTCACAACCCTAAGATTATATATACATACTATGAGGTCACACACCAAAGGATAAAAGGGAAAATTCTACAGTCTTAGAAAGCTGTTTAGGCACATTTTCTTTAGACTACCAGCAGTCAAAGAAATGGCTATCAATACACTAACAATCTCCTGTTTTGATGTGATACTGTCAATAAAATGGTTTCTGACTTGCAAAACAAGTGATGAAATCATAACTCATTAAGTTTTGATTTGGGATTGACAATACAATAAAATCAATATTCCTAACAGAGTATTGATTTCACAAATCATTTAAATGTTTTCGTGGTGGGATGACCTTCTACCCTATATTCATATTGCATTTTTGAGAAGACAGAAGGCTTGCTCTTTCAGCTGTCTTAAGATAAACAGGTCCTTTTATCAGAAAACATACATTTTTAGATATCTCAGTTTTGACAGGTGGCCATATCAGGCCTCAAAAAATATACAAATAGCAGAATAAATATGTAATTTGCAATGGTTCCTCTTATGCATTATACAAGTTTTATTTTATGACTGTAATAATTTCTGTTGTAAAAATCACAAAATATTTTGTGAGGTGGCCATAATGGCTGTCACTGGACAGGTGACTGATGCTTAGAATTTCAAACCTAAAATTCCTTTCCACACTGTCATGGAGCTAGACCCTGAGAATAGGGAGAAAGTGAGTACTGTGTTTTCTTCTCTTTTTCCTTCTTCTCAAAGTCTGTGCAGTCTTGGAAATGGCATATACACACTCATGCAGACACAAATGTATATATGTATATAAATATATATTACATATTATATATATATATATATATATATATATATATATATATATATATATATATATATATATACTATATATCTGCATGGGACTTCATAATCATCAAGTGTTTGGTCCTCATCTGTTTAGTTGACATGTTTTCCCTACTGCAAAAAAATGATGCTCTGCTTGTGTTTTTTTTTTTTTTTTTTTTTTTTTTTTAATTTTGAAATCTCCAAAGTTATTTCTCAGCATAGCTGTAGCAGAATGTTAACATTTGTAGTTTTGATTTTTTTGTTAGTGTCATGAGCATCATGTGCATGCTGCCCTGAAGAAGCAAACACTGTTATATGTATGTTTCACCACATAAAGGTTATTTTGACAGCTGTATTTTATGATAATCCTTAACTTGCTAAATACAAATGTCTGAGCCAGCAGCAGGGATTTTTTTTTTACTCTATTTCTTCCTCCTCCAATATTATTACAGTAGCTTGCATATGGTACTGGATTATAGTTTTTTTCCTCTAGTCCATATAGTAATTTGATTGGTCACCAGATGTCTTTTGAATTTTATATCTTCCCTATAGACTCCTTTCCCAACTTAAATAAATTTTATTTCACTTTTTCCATCATTCTATTTAACCATAGTCCTCTTACTATATAAATTTATTTAGGATCCCAGCTGCCCATACCAGGGCAGTCTTACAAATATCTACAATAACAAGTGTTATGGCTTAATGAACAAATAAATTTACTATTAAGTAGCCAATAGTTCAGAGAAATTGATAATTTTTACTTGCACATACCTGGAATTAGGCTTTTCCTGCTCCGTTCCCCCTTTGCTATGCTCGGACCCACACCGCTTCCCTACCCTATCCCCATTCCCACCCACTCCATGCTCCTGACCTTTATACCTACCTAGCCACTCCCCTAAGCCGCACTTTCTCACACCAACCTCATTTCTATATAGCCACTCATCTTCTCACTCTCTTCAATCCACATCACCATCTACCTTCACTCCACATCACCTCAATCACACAGTGCCCAAATTGTACAATTTCTTCAGGCTAATACCCCCTACCTAATGCCCCCACTCTAACCCCAACCTACATAAAGTATAGCCACACCTAAATCCCTACTCACTCCTGTAAAGATACTTACTAAAAATTCAAAATAATACACTAACACTTTTTCCAAGCAAAATGTGGCCCCTAACCTTTACATTAATAATAAGCCTTGCCATCACCTCACACTTAACCTCCTACTATTACACTAGCAACTCAAAATTTCAGACTAAGTCCCCTACCTGCTCTACACATTTACAAGACAAACCAGCCTTTTCAGTTATATCTCCTTCTAGCTACATCTCAAATCTTGACCTTGCCACATTCAAAGTAACTCCACATCAACTAAACAACCACATTTCTTCAAAATATAACATATCCATAATGAAATGCCTAACAACTATAATCCAAATAGCATCCTGAATCATACTTAGTGTTGACATGCACCCAAACCCTGGCTCTACAGACAATAACAACTCCCCACCCCTGCTACAAACCAAATAACATTCTAACTTCCCCCAGGAAATCAACAGATCTCCTTAGACTCAACATGAACATAAAGAGCATACTGAACAAAATCCCAAAGCTACACGCTGCCCTGGTCTTATACTCCTCAAACATAGTCTGCCACTAAACAATAATAATAACTTTGTTCTAATTGGTTACAATGTTCTTAGACAGGACAGAATATCCAAAAGAGGAGGAGGCATTGCTCTCCTCTTCAAAAACAACCTGACCATTGAAATGTTAGTCAACGAACAACCCAAGTTCAATAATGCAGAAATTCTGTTCACTAAGCTGAAAATAAATTCAAAAACACTTACATATAATAGGTCCTATATACCCCGGCAATAACATTAATACAGTAGAATCCTGTCTAGACTGGGACTCCTAAAAATTTCACCAAAAAACAAGTCCTCCTGTAACTCGCTCCATCCCACTAACCACATTAACCCACACAGTTTCACTCAACTAATCAAAAACACAACATGGGTAGATAAAGCATCAAAAAAAGAGTCCATCCTAGACTGGATCCTTACTAACAGACCATTTCAATCTTACCTCTCAAGCTCCCTCCCAGACTCTCTGAGCGACCACCTTCCCACCTTTATAATTAGACACCAAGTGAATCCATTTAAATCCTTCACCCTCCAACAAATCCAGTACACGAAGAATTTCAAAACCCATGACTTCATATCTGCACTGAATGCAACTGGAGACCACTCTCATCTCTTACCCTGGAAAGAGACATAGACTACTTCAATAACACTTTCCTAAACATTTTAAATTATCTTGCCCCATCAGAACTGTCAGAACTAAATTCAACTATGCTCCCTTGCTAACCAGAGATACCATATACTGCTAAAACAAGCAGAAAAAGCATGGGACTCATGACATCAAAATAAAGCTCAAACTAATAGACAGGTATACCAGGAACTAAGGAACAAAGCCAAAAACCAAATTAAGACAGACAAAAAGAACCACTATATAGGCATTCAAACCAAACACAAAAATAACCCACAAAACTTCTGGGCTGCCATTCATAAAATCCTACAACCTAGGAAGACCAGTACTCCACCCCTAACATTGACACCACCCCCAATAATATTGCAACTCAGTTCAATGAACACTCACCAAATCCATCCTAGTCCTCACCAATAATAGTTCCCCCACTTCACATTCAAACCTATCTTCCATACCAGCAGACCAAAACCTTTTCTCCTTACAGCCTGTCCCAACTAGCACAATATATAAGTACCTAAATAGGACTAAATCCACAACCCTGGCTGCCAACAAATTGCCTGCAGAACATCTAAAGATCTCAGACAAAGCCATCTCTTATCCAGTCTCCATGCTCATTAATTGCTCTTTATAAGAACAACACGCTCCTTCTCTGTGGAAAATTTTGCATGTAATACCACTCCACAAAGGAGGTAACTCTGTGGAACTATCTAATTACCATCCAATTGCCATTCTATCCATTTATCTAAACCCCCCCCAAAAATGTATACATTACCAAATAATCATCTCACTAATAAACTGCTAACCAACACCCAGAATGGATTTTGCCCAAATTACAGTACTACCACAGCCCTTATTAGCTTTACCAACACAGTAAACCAACATAGAAACAAAGCTAACCTAGTATCCACTATATTCCTAGATCTCTCCAAGGTCTTTGATACTGTCTCCCATTCCAAACTCCTTTCTGCTCTCTCTGATCTTAATCTCATCCACTCCATACCAGCATGGCTTCAAGACTATCTGACCAACCACCAACAAGCAGTAAAATGGCAAAACTCCTTATCTCCCCTCCTACCTGTCATCCTAAGGGTCCGCCAGGGTCCAGTTTTGGACCTCTTCTTTTCAACATACTCAGCAACTCCAAAAAGCTACCTGGCACACCACTCTATTCCAGTATGCTGATGACTCTGCTCTAATCTGCTCCACCCCATCACTCCCTCAACTCTGAGAATTGACCCAAGGGTCCTTTACCGCTGATGAAACCTGGTTATCCAACTCTCAACTAATACTTAACCCCAATAAAACACAACTAATGATATTCTATCCAACTAGACCCTTAGACTCCATACCACAATTCACAATATTCTCAGCTAATAACACCCCTATCACACCTGTCCAACACACCAAACTTCTAAGTGTTATTATAGATCACAACATGAAATTGTATTGCGGTGGGGGTGCTGCGGTAGCATTGTCGCCTCACAGTAAGACGTTGTCCTGTTCGATTCTCAGTTAGAGCATCTTCTGTGTGGAGACATGCATGAATGAGCATACCTTCATTGAAGGTTGTGCGTCAGAGCTGGCAACTCAGCACGTAAAAATCTACTGCCAATCATTAGTGGACCGGAGTTCTGCTGTGGCGACCCCTAACCGGGAAAAGCTGAAAGACACAACAACATTGCACAGACGATAAAGAAAGTCCATAAAAAACTCGGAGCCCTATATAGATACAAAAAGTACCTCACCAATGATAGTAAAGCAACCTTTGCAAGAACCCTCCTACTATTCACACTCCTCTTTGCCTCCTCCATATTCATCAACCTTAACAAAGCAGACATTAACAAACTAAACACCTATTACAATAAAATAGCTAGGTTTGCTACTGACTCACCCTTCAGGACACATCACTGCATAGCAACAAAGCAACTGTCCTGGCTAGAATTACCCATCCTGCTCACATATGACCAGCTTACAATAGCCCACCAAATTTTATATTATCCTGATAGAGTTGCTGCTCTTCAAGGTCTACTTAATATCTACTCTAACAAACGCCTATTAAGATTCATCCATAAAGCACTGGCTGACACAGGCTAAAGCAACAATAGATCTTGGGACTCCTTGTTTTCCATTTCTGTTGCAAAAGCATGGAATACCATCCCTGTGGATATTATGACCACTGAAAACAAAAATAATTCGGAAAGCTCCTCCGGTCCCATTTACATAGTTCTTGGTTATGTAATTGTTCTGCCCCTGGGTAGCATCACTTAATTAGATCATATCATACTTTAACCTTCTATGAAAGCTTGCAACAGCTCCTTTCTATACTCTTTCTTAATCAGTGGGTGTTTACTGTACTAGCCACCGATAAATGTAACCAAATGACTGAACAAGATGTCCTTTCAACTGTATTGTTTATTGTAGCACACTGTGCTCCGCTCCTTATAGTACATTTACTTTTTGCTCCTTTCTTGGTCTTGAAACTGTACCTTAACTTTTGACTCTGTACTGTACTTTATTAACATGTATTGTATTTACTGTATTTGCTGTACTAATCTTTGTCGAGCTTTTCTCTCCAGGCCTCCGCTAAAAATGGGATCTATGACTAGTCAGACTTTCCTGGTAAACAAATGTAAAATAATAAATGATAATAAATTGTTTAGGTAGCTCAATCATTTTGAATGTCAATTTCCCCAGTTCTATTAATGAAAAAGAAAACAGTTACTGAGAAAGAGACTTGCTATCGTCAGTAGAAGTGACGACAAAATGAAAATCTACCTGTTGATCTATCTATCCGTATATTGAAAAAAATATTAAAAACATGTTTTCATGTTGGCTGCTGCTACAAATACCAGCTGATATGAGGGCTTCATTCCACACTCTTTCCACACTCTTTCACTAATATATATCAACTTCACAGTCACACAACTACTACAAAAGGCTACCAAAGAAACAGTTGAGTGAAGAAATAGTTCACTGAGTCTGCAGGTATGTTTATCTATCATCCAAATGATTGTTTGACAGCTAGTCCTGCAACCATCTTATGATTATATCATGAATGGTTGATATGTTCAATGATAGATGCAAAAAAAAAAAAATTCACAAAAATACATCAAACGTTCATAATATCAACAGCAGTACACAATGACACAGAATACGTTAAAAAAGGAATCCCGTTTCTTTTTCTGTTGTATGACCCATAACACTACCACACATCCAGCTCACATGTTTCTGAATATTGATAGAGTCATGGAAAGGACTTTTTTAAAGGTAAGCTGAATGTTATGGTGGGGATAAGGTTAGGGTTAGCATGCATTACTAAGGTGGGTAGGAGGGCTTCAAAGTGGGCTTTTCTAGATTGCTAGACTTTCAAATACATGCTTTTTATATACTATGTACACAAGCCTAATGCCTCTTCCAAAAACATGCTTTCAAATAGCCCAAATTCTTTTCACTAAATATTGGCTCATGTCTTTTTTTTTTTTTTTTTTTATTCATTATCATGGTTCACACACCATGCACTGTGCAGTGTCATTATTATTGCATTTTTCATTGGTGTAGATCTCTGTAAATGACGTACTTTTAAAACTGATTCCTAACTTTCCTGTTTACTGTACTTATTATGGATTGTGTTGTCTGTAGCTCAGACATCAAATCCAGCTGGACCACCATACACACACATTCATACATGCATCAATATATAAACACATTAAATAAAACATGATAAATAATCCCTCCTCATTGATTGCAGCATGGTTGATAAAATTTATGTAATACAGTGGCAACTTACACGTGAACCTCATCCAAACTATAATTTCTGTTTTATACGACAGATAATTTAAAACTAAAATATTCAGTATTGTAGTAAGGAGGTTTTCACAGTATGCCAAGAAAATAAGTGCTTTGTGCTTCTGGTCTTTACAGATGCACACCTGTGTACAGGATACAGTTCATGGCTGCATGGTCAAAACTGCATATGACAATATTGTGTGAGTGAGAAAGTCTCTGTTTATCTATCTATCTATCTATCTATCTATCTATCTATCTATCTATCTATCTATCTATCAAACATTTAACTCCATGACTTCCAAATTATTCATATTTTTATGAAGTCTAGTCGTAGAATGCTGAATGGTATTTTCAATGGATAAGTGTGGTATCCACAGGGTCTTGTGTGACTAGATTTGCACAAAGTACTTAACTTTTCCCTCTACCAGTGCAAGACAGCTAGAGTACTCCGTTGCATGCTTTGTAGTAGCATGATGTAAATCTTATTGTCTTGATCCTATCAGTAAAATGTCTGAGAACAATAGCAGTAGAAATTGCTGCCTTGCTTTTGTATGCAGCACTCTGTCTGTTACTTGTACACTTCACATGCTCATCTGAGGTCTGTGGCATGCTCTGCATGTTAATGTGGGTAGAGCACTGGTACTGTAATATTTCCAGATATTGTCTCTGTGTGTATATAACTTTGAACACTTCTGGTTTTCTTTTCAGAATACCTTCATAGGTAGCTGCTGCACTGGTCATGGTGGAGATTCCTGAAATTGGCTGTTAACTATTGCCTTGTTCTATGGAGTTCACCAAAAGAGGAAACATATCAAGGCAATGAGGCTGATATGCTGTGGCAGTGAGCATTGGGCATGAGTATATCATCAGTGAGCTTGGTGTATTAGACCTGTCTGGCTGGTGGCACTTGCTACAAAAAATATGCTGCTGTCAGTGTTACTCTTTGAAGGGTTGTCCCTAATGATCACATTGAAGTGCACTGTGAGTCACGTTCACTTCTCTGCTTTGGAGTTAAAAATATAGTAAAGTTATATAAAACACAAAAATTCCACCAGCAGACAAACCACACTAGTAGCCAGGAACCAAAACTGAGTGCAGAAAAAAGCACCAGTGTGAAAACACAGCAGTCACATTTCAAAATATCCAAAAGTAAAGTAGGCAGCAAACAGCAGGCAGGCAGATTAAATAAATCCAAGTTTAATACATATGCAAACAGGTAAGCACATGGCTTCTTCAGATCCTAATAAAGCATCATCTTCACTGAACATTTATACAACAATGTCATAATATACAAACTAATCAGAAGCTAAAACTAATAAAACAATTAAATAGTTAAAGCTGAACTCACTAAAGAAGTGAACTCAGCAAAAGGAGGTAAACATTACTTTTTCCTCCTCCTTCTAACTTTTAAAACAGGTTTCAAGAGTATAAATTCATTTAAGCATAACCCCATATGAGAATGTAGTCTGGCTATCCATCTTGCTTCACATCTCTCTGTTTCATTTTCAATGTTGCCTAACCTAGCATTATCTTATATAACATCTAACACAAAAGAAAACCTATGTGCATTACCTTGCATCTGAACATGTTTAGCTGAGGCATTGACAGTTTTACCTTTATTTATACAATATATATTGTCCCTAATGCATTCACAAATCTGACGGCTGGTTTTGCCAACATAAAATGAGCTGCATTGCTCACATTTAGCTAAATAAACAATGTTCTTGGTGTCACAGTTAGCCATAACATTTAAAAATATTTATTCCCTGTCTGTGGATGAACAAACGTATTACCCTCTCTGACATAGTGACAGAAATTACAAGTGCCACATTTTTTGGTTTCTGTTCCCTGTTGTCCATAGCCCAACTTATCCAGACAACACAACAATCTCTTTAAATTCACCATATTCCTGTAACAAAACTTAGGAAATGTGCCAACTAATGCTTCAGTAGATGAATCAGAAGATAAAATATGCCAATCCTTTTTAATTGCATCAGTGACCTTATTTATGATGCTGGAAAAGTCATAGGGACTCTGAAGATGTTGTCCCTTCTAATTTGTCTATCCAGGTCACGGGTGGGGGTCATAAAATAAGGTCTCCCAATACCCTTCCTAAGCTGGTGGGCACCACACATACCTTTAACTATCTCAATCCCTTTATACCCCTATCCTCAAAATCATCCTTCAGGGTCACGATAAATTCCTCAACTTCCTAGCTTTTAACATGTAGCCTAGAGGCCCTTAACATTTATCCCTTCACCACATGCTCAAACAAATGGTTAGGATACCTACTGCTTCTATGGACAAAACTCATTTTGTAACAATACTTCCTATAATGGGTTGTAATAAGTCTATCACCACCAGGCTTCCACTTCACCATAACATCCAAATAGGATATCTCACTATAGGACTTATTAGCAGTGAACTGCAAAAAGTCTGTAGTGGAATGAAGGCAGCAGATAAATTCATCTAATTCCACTATGATGCCAGTCCAAACCATAAAATGGTCATCCACAAACCATCAGTAAAATTTTATTTGATGACCTCACCATCTTGAATTCAATAGAAACCTGCATTCAGATACAGCCATAACTGCAATGGTGTAGCTATTGGCATAAGGTGTGCCCATATCTACCCCATGCCTCTGGTGGTAATATATATTGTCAAATGTAAAAATGTTATTCTCCAAAGCCACCTCAAGGAGAAATACAATAAGATCACTCTGCCTAGCATACAAATAATTTCTCATTTCAATAAAATCTTTTGACTATTAAAATACCTTGCTGATTAAGTATCACTGTAAGTAGTGATACAATAGCAAGTGTTACCAAAATGTAACCAGATGGAAACAAATCATCCTTGGAAAACTCATACAAATCAAAAAGAAATTGCTGTGTATCTTTTAACACAAAAACATGTGTCCAACATCAGTCTTAACTTTTTCTCTAAATAAATGGACATAAGGTTCAGTGAGCCCCCCCCCCCCCAGCTTAAGAATAAAACAGGAGGGAGCTTGGTGACATAAGCACAGCACAGACAAGCATATAGCAAACAGTATGTTCACAAAAAATTACACAAACTGGAAAGGTGCCATGATTTTCCCAGGTATCAGAGCTTTCAGATCCAAACATAAGCAGAAATACAGCTACTATATAAGCAAAGTACATGAGGATATGCAAGAAATGGATAGCCAGCAGGAAGACACACATACACATCATGAGACAACAAAAGTGAAACATGCATAAAGATGAGGACTTGATGGTGAGCTTAGCTACTAGAATTAGCTGAGAATAGAGGTAAAGCTATTGCCTATGTCTTTCCAGCTCTGTGACCCCCCCCCCCGCCATTCGTTTCCTCTGTCAGCTCAGTATGCAGTTATGATAACATTCATAATATCTTATGTTATCTCAAGCGCGTTTTCATCATTAAGTTTCATTATCTGAGGGAGAAGGTTTAGGGATGTGAATGCTAACAAGTGTAGCATAGTTACCTTTTGTAAATCCCTAATCCCTTCTTAATACCAAATTGCTCACATTCTTAAAACAACTCTGGCTACTCACACTGACAATGTGCTGTCTTTTTACCATCATTTCAAGTTGTAGACAGAAGTAGCTCTGCCTCGCATAACTTATTTGTCATGACATATCTTCTAGGCTCAACGAGATCATTGTCTCACTTTACTCCTCTCTCAATTAGAATCACTTTAAAATGCTGTTCCTCCTTTGGAATGTATGTCTGTAAGCACCTTCTACAATGTGAAATGTCATAGAGATTTCTAAATAGATAAAAGCACTTGTCTAAGCCACTTTATGCTTTTTGAACAGACCAAAATATTTGTTTCTGTACAAAGTCTCTTACACACGTCTGACAGGAAGTCCTTGCCTAGCATTTTGTATTATGAAAGACAAATTACTTTTCAACTTCTTCTGCCTTCATAGATCAGTAAGCCTAATATTCAGCTGCATTGGTATAACCTTAAACTATATGACCAGCAATATACTCTGGTGTGATAAGTTTCTTACCCAATTCATACATCACATTTGGAATATATGCCTTCCACACTCCAAGCAGAATACCTCCCTTAAAATAAACCTTGATGACTGGATATGACATGGTAAATTCATGCCTTGTAGTTCCTATCCAGAGGGAACTAAACGCTCCTTATCATTACAAAGGTGGCACTGCGAAGTTTTGCAATGGCTCTGTGGCTATATCAATGTAAGCTTAGTTTATAATTATGTTCTGTGACTTGCTCTACAATCACTGTTTTATCTAGGCTATAAATACCTAGACCGTCCCAATCCATTTAATTTTACCATTAACACTTTAGGAAGATCTGCATCAAATAACCTGAAGTGTATTAGGCCTGTGTTTATGTATTTTAACATACAGGACACAGAGTTAAACATTTTTTAGCATACGCTGTCATGACTATATAATTATGAATCTATGTTAGCTCTACTGTTTATTTTTGGCTTCCTATTGTATCATGCAATATTACCTTATTACTTTCTCCTCTCCTGGGTATGTACTCAAAGTATTGTAGTTGTTTATAACAATTGTGTTTTAAAGCCATAGCCACCAGAAAAAAAAAATGGATGCATCTTATTAAAATTAATGATTTTAATATAATTTTCTATCTCAGCTCACCCACTTATTCCAGAATGGTTTAATCATGTTAAACCCATTTGCACAAATCTGTGGAAATTATTTTACCTAGAAAACAATTGTACAGCTTGTCAGCTCAACATAGTGTAAGTTGTAATTATGTCTCTACTTTGTATTTAATATTTTCATATGCCATTCTGTTTTACTGTGTAAGATGTGACAGGCTTAGCTGTCTTATTACCTCACTGCAATATTTGTTGTCTTTGCCATTTTGGCAAAGGTAGTAGTTGAAAAGGGGCTTGCCCCAGCCTAGTAACCCAGTTAACAATAAATACATTTATTCCTAAGCTATGTTATATTACTCTTGTCCTTCTATCAGACCTCCCATACTATGATGCTCAATTTTAGCAGGTGCTTTCAATGAGCATCATCAAAACTTGCAATAAGTGTCCAGGCAAGTATGCCCAAACATGTTGCCACAGAGACTATAATGCAATAAACCCTTCCTTATCTCCCTTCACACCACTCTCCAAAATAAATTACTTCATAAATATTCTTGAAATCATCTCTGTTGTATGTATGCATGTATTATGTGTGTGTGTGTGTGTGTGTGTGTGTGTGTGTGTGTGTGTGTGTGTGTGTGTGTGTGTGTGTGTGTAAAAATCTATTTTATGGCCTCCTTTCACTCACATTTTTGAAGACTGGGAACAATTATGGCTCTTCCATGTTGAGTACTACATGCAGGCTGCCATCCTTAATTCTTACAACAGTCTACCATTTTACGTTATCAACATGTCATTGCCTTGCCACTGTCAACCATACTGTCCTTCAGAAATGTAAGGGGTAATCTGGATATAGTCCATCCAATTACAATAACAAAAGGAGTGAAGCACTTCACTCAGCTCTATGTTAGTTTCACTTCTAACTAGACTTAATGGCATAAAGGTACAAAGGACTTCCAAATAGCCAGTTCCACTGCTACCTGTCAGTCTTTCTTAGCAGATCTCTACTCTAAAAATGTTCTCCTTTTTCCTTTCGTAACAGAATACATATATATATATATATATATATATATATATATATATATATATATATAAGAAACAGAATCATGAATATATATGCATTTTTATTATAGATTCCTTAATATTTATTTCAGCCCATATTACTCACAATTATTTAAGTAATCAGCAATCTTATTGATATAAAATGCATCTATTTTACCTCTAGATACAGCATCCTAAGATTAACTATGACTGTCCCCCAGATTTACTAAATTTCCATGCAGGACTAGCTTAGTCCTGCACAGAAGCGCCCATTTAGGAGCAGGATGGCAACGTGCCATGCATATTAATAAGACACACTGCCTGAGCGCCTAGGCTTACACAGAGTGTGTAAGAATGCAGGGGGCATGTCTGAGAGCAGAGCTCTCAGAATAAACATGCCCCTGCAGTGTAGAACAGCGGAAAGGGGTAAGGAATGATCGAGACCGCTCATAGGTATCCGCATATCCCCAGCAACAGTCCCCCATGTGTACTACAGCAGCAGTGCATATAAATAAAATGAAGAAACCCTTTTATTTTTCTTTAAAAATCTAATTAAAGCTAACCACAGGTGTGCGGGTGTGCCCATTGCTTAGCTACAGTTAAAGTAGCTTAAACGGCTGAAGAGGATAACAAGGAAGTTGCATGCAAATAAAGCAGCAAAGCAATAGTATAATGGGCAGAGTATTTCCCTTACAAACAGACATTCCCAGTTTGAGTCCCACTGCAGCACATTCCATTCTCCATGGCAAACCACTTTATGACCAATATTTTTGTTGCAAAATCCACTAAATAACATACAGTTATGAACTGGTGTACTGCAGGAAATGCACATGTGAAGTGTCAGTGTCATAATGAATAAGGCACTAATGAGCAGGTTTAAGCACAAATAAGCAGTAGTAAGCATATTTAAGCACTAGTAAGCAGGTTTAAGTGCGTTTGCGTGGGGGTAAGCAATGCCTACACCAGCTAAGCAATTCTGAAGCTAACTCAATGTAAGCAGATGTAACGGCAGGTTAGTTGTGCTTACCATGGCACAAACCCACTTACAAGTGCTCAAAAGTGCCTTAATCACTATGTATCCAATGGCCCTTGTTCTGCCCATCAACAAAATAAAATACCATGTAGGTCTCGAACTCAGGACCCTACATACCATGGTCTTAGTAGTTATCCACTAAGCCAGCACAGAAGTACAGAAGAATGAGGTAGTAGTAAACATGTCCTCACCATAGTATAACCAAACTTGAACCTGTGAAAGGCATCAGTATACAGTCATATGTGTCATAACCCACTACATAACATAAATATGTGAACTGGAGTACAACAGTAAGCCCAGAAGTCAGGTGTAATTGTAATAGAGTGCCAAAGTCCACAATAAGACACAAGGACCCCACAGAGTGTACGTACACATCAATCAGGGATACTAGGCATACATATAAGGTGTAATGAATAATAACACAATGCCAAAAAGGCATTATAATGAATGTATAATGTAGGCAATGCTAAGCATTGCACAGGCCAGCTTAGGAGGTGTGAACAATGTGTAGACCAGCTAACTCTTTGTGGCCAGTGGTATACCCCTTTAAACAATACCAGCCTTAGGTAAGCAGGTTTGCCCATAGCTTAGCCTTTTCAAAACCGGCCAATTATGGAAAAGTGCGGGAAATCGGCCATACTTAAACCCAAGAGGCAGGAATACAGCTCTTAACTGGTTGTAGCTTCCCCTTGCAGGCACTATGGCAGTAAGGGGAGAAGGAGTGCGCTTTCGGACTCAGCACTGGTGCATCCAGGAGTCCAAGGTCATGGCAGGACTCCTAGTTAAAGGCCATGTACAGAGACAGCTGCAGGGCCAGTACCAGGGCTACCAATATAAGGTGGAGGCCTGGGAACATCTCGCCCGTGACCTCACCAGTGCCACTGGCATACCCCAAACTGGTGAGCAGGTCAGGCACCACTATGCCGACTTGAAGCGGTGGAAGGGGGACCTCTTGGAGGAGTGGCTCCAAGAGGCTAGAGCATCAGTGGATGTTCCAGCCGTGTGTAAGTATCACCCCATTATGTGTGTAATAAGTGCCAGCTCAGGTATATCATTGATAGGTATGGCTAAATATTCCTCTTATGTCCCCCACAACTGCAACGGGGCTGACCACAGACCAGGAGGCCCACATCTGCCACCTGGTGAGGTTGCAATGCGAGGCAGGTCAGTAATACTCATGCTTTTACTGTCATAGGAAATAAAAATAAAAGTAGTAGTAAATTAATTGCTAGTATAAAACCTGTATTGTTCAAGGCAAGTACTGCATACACTAGAGAATATAGCAAGAAGAGTATCATATTGTTTGTATGGCAATAAAAGTGTAATAATCTGACAAAACAGGTCTAACTGCTGGACTGCATGTGTATATTCTGTTATTATATGGTAATGTAGATTTGCAATCATGTAACAGTACTGTAGTATTAAGCACCGTTGTCCACACCATGCACCATAAATTGAATGTGTAGGAATGCCTGTATATGACAAGTGTTATCCCCAGAGGCCATTTATTACAACTGAGAGACACATAGACGGTAAACAGGGAAAATGCAGACAACATAAACTGAATGGCACATGCAAATGAGATGTGAACTGTTGCTTTTTTAGCACGCACAGCCATGGTTTGAATCCTGCCAGTGGTAGTAGTCTGCATACAGAATCATACCCCACAACAGTACAGATATGTCCAGAATGTCTATTAAAGTGGCCCATATCTAATGCCTATCAACCTGTCCTCCTGGGAAATCAGTGGGATGATCCCAGACATATAGGCAGCAAACAGGAAATACAACCGATTGACACACATCTATGACAATAAACCTGGCACACTAGCAACTCCCCAATACCTTATGTGATTAAGAAGCCACATATGTCCCTTTTACACCCCAACTTGTTAAGCTGTGGTCAGAGTCTGTACAGTGACAGAGTAAGATGTATGTGCATAATAGTAATGTGAAACCTGATACTGTGTGTGGGAACATACAGGTAGTGCTAATAAACATTCCTCCCACAGGTATGTCAGATACCAACACTGTGCCCAGAAATACAATAATGATATGCAGTTGCTCTGAATAATGAGGTATTACACATCACTGTCACCCACACTGTCCTACAACATATAACTGACTAGGAATTCTGTATAAGAGTGTTGTTATACTAGGTCAGAATGCATAAGCACAGGGTATTAATAAGACAGAAGGCAGATTGGAGATATACAGTAATATCAATATAGCAGACACAACTGTGATGAACAGTGTTTACGTTGTAGCAGACACAGCCATGATCTGAATCCTGGGAGTGGAATTAGACTGCATACAGATTCATACCCCATAACTGTATGCATGAGGCCAGAATGTCCAGTATATGTGCCCATATCTACTGCCTGTCCCCCTGGTAAGTCTGTGGGATGATCCCAAATGTGTAGCCAGCAAACAGGGAATACAAGAGATTGTCAACCATCATGAGAACACACCTGTCACTGTAGCAACCCCCAAAACTCTTAGGAGAGTAATATTTCAAGTATGGCCTATCTATACTCCCATGTTGTCAAGCTGTGACCAGAGTGTGCACAGTAACAGAGTGAGATGTATGTGCATAATACTAATGTGTAATCTGGAACCTTGTGTGGCAACAGTCAGGTAGTGCTAACAAACATTGCTCCCACAGGTACATTGGATACGAACACTGTGCTGAGAAATACAGACCAATATAACCTGTACTAGTACCGTTCATCCTGGTATCGTAGCAGATTGGGAGTGTTACAGTTTCTCTGAATAATAAAGTATCACCAGTCACTGTCGCCCACACTGTGCTACATAATATAACTGTCTAGGAAAGCAAGCATATGTATGTGTCAGATCACTAAAGGTGGAAGAGGGCAATATTCTAGATATGTCCAGGCACACCAGCATGTGGTCAGCACATGGCCAGAGTCTGTGCAGAAAGAGTTGGATAGCATAGTGCAAAACATCAACTGGAATCAGGGCGTATGTGTACAAAATGTTAGTCAGTGTCAACAAACATTCCCTCTACAGGTATACCAGGTAAGAGGCGTATACTGCAGGTAAAATTGGTTCATGTGCAATGATGTTGACAGCCATATCAGTGTCCAATATAGGTCTATAGACTAGTGCAGAAAGACTTGTAAGGTACAGATAACAGCACTGACTAGGAAAGTAATGTCGAGTACAGGAATATACTACTTGTTAATTGACATCTGTCTCCCCCCACCTTATCTCCAACAATAATCAACATACCCAGCCTAACTGGTATGTACTAACTCTGATACTGTCCAATTGTTTGTTAATATTTTAATGGTTCCCATTCATGTGCCATATTGAATTATTCCAACATTGTTGGCATGGTGCCATCAACGTACCTGCATGCTGTTTTTATTACCACTGTGGTCTCATATATGCATGTGTTTTGTTTGCTATGCAACTGTTCCATATCTGGTGTCTGGGTTAATTGGAATATCTATGCATGCTGTTATACCTAACCCTGAAATATGTTGACTATTACTAACCCATATTTGATGTTAAAATCTAAACACTATAGCATGCTTGGGAAGGCTGGTCCCAGCGGACCCACCTGTCCCACCTCAGCTGGCCGAGGCACCGGGCACCAGCATGTCTGGGGCGCAACCCCACACCTCCCTGTCTGTTGGTCCTGCACCACCTTTGGGTGGAACCATCTCAGGGGCTGAGGCTTGCCCCCCCTGGAAATGGGCATGGACAGGCACCTGTCACCCATCACCAGGTCGGGGTCATGGTGTGTAGAGTGATCAACAAGCAGTTTGGTGATCTTCTACACCAGCTTGAGGGCCACATGCTGCAATTAGAGAGTCAGCCTGGCTCTGTGGCTCAGCCCCCAGCACAGCCAACTTTGGGGATGTGAAGTTGCAGTGGTGACTGCCCATGGGTGGGGACCTCAGTCCCACTGTTACCACTAGGGGGCTTATGGGCTTCTGATATCCCAAAACCCCTCCCTATCAAGGTGTTTACCCCCCAAGTGTCATGTACTGCTCCTGTATGCGTCTTGTGTGCCTTGTCTGTTATCTTACCCAACCTACCTTCCCAAATATACCTACTACCTCTCCCTGACATCCCCCTCTCACCTGAAAAAAAAAAAGAAAAAGGGCACTCTGTTCCCACAAAAAAATCACGTCCCATACATAGCTGTCCATTTTGCACACATGTCCACTGGACACATTTAATCCGGTCTAATTGGCATCACAACTTATTATTGCTTTCCTTACCCCTCTCCCAGGAGTTTGAGTGTCCACATCTACCGCCAAATTCAGTCTATATGCACAGCTGTTGCTGTAGAAGAAATGGGCCACTATGGACCTTCCCTACACCCTTCCTGCACATCCCTAGCTATTTTTCCTACTGACTTTCCCTCTTTGTGCCCCTTTTTTCACCACTTTCCTATCAACCCCTTTTTTTCTTTTCTTTTAAAGCAATTAGTACAGGGGTAAGCAGCAGTAAGCACTTTTAAGCAGCAGTAAGTGGGTTTGAGCCTGTTTGTGCAGGAGTAAGCAATGCCTACACATGTTAAGCAATTTAGAAGCTAATTGAGTATAAGAACCTGTAACCAGAAGTTAGCAGTGCTTACCTATGCGCAAACACACGCAAACCCTCTTACAACTGCTTTAAAGTGCCTTAATCACTCTGTATCCAATGGCCCATGTTCATCCCAGCAACAAAGTAAACAGTCTCTGCAAGGCTCAAACCCAAGAACCTGCACACCATAGACAAAGTGATTTACCACCAAGCCATGCCAGATATACATAAATCTGATGTTTTCAGAAACATATCATCCAGCCCAGTCATGCAACAGTACAGAGAATGTATACCAGCATCTAGATGTATGTATGTGTGTGTGTAAATATATTATCTAAACAGATACAACATATCTATATCTGTATATATATATATATATATATATATATATATATATATATATATATATGTATATATATATATAAAATATAAATATATATATATATATATATATAAATATATAGACAGAGATATATATATATATATAAATAAATAAAAATATATATATATATATAGATATATATATTATATACATATACCATACGTATACATATACATAGGTAATTGCTAGACCACCTAATCCACAATAACTTGCTCTCTAGCTGTCAACATGGTTTCAGACCTTCCCATAGCACTACCACTGCCCTCCTTTCCTTTACAGATTGTATTAACAAAAACCGTAACTGCAATTTGCTCTCCGCAGCACTATTTATCAATCTGTCAAAAGCATTCGATATGGTAAATCATCAAATTCTGATAGATATCCTCAAATCCCTGTCCTTACATGCACTCTCTATCAAATGGTTCCAATCCTGCTTAAATAAACGACAACAGGCTGTACTTTGGCATAACACTCTATCTACCCACCTAACAGTTAACCTTGGTGTACCTCAGGAGTCCATATTAGGACCTCTCCTTTTCTCCATATTCATCAACAACCTTCATCAAGCAATTCCCCAGGCTACTTGCATACAATATGCTGATGACTCCACACTTATATGCTCCGCTAAAACCACCTCTGACCTTCACTCCCTTACCCAAAAGGTTTTTAACACTGTGGAACAATGGTTCACTCATCGTTGCCTACTCTTAAACCCCAAAAAAGCTAAACTCCTCCATTTCAATCCAAATCTTAAGTCCTCCCCCATAGATTTTTCTGTTTCTTCCACTAATGGCACCATTATATCATCCAACCTAACTACCAAGCTACTTGGTGTCACCATTGACAACAATCTTTCCGTTGACATACACATCAATAACACTATTAAATCTATCAACAAAAAAAGTGGCTCTCTATACAGAATAAAACCCTTCCTATCACCTACAGCAAGAACTACTATTGCACATACTCATCTAATCTCTACACTCCTCTATGCCTCTAACTAAGAACAACCTCAGTAAGTTGGAAAGCTCCTACAATAACACAGCCAGATTTGCTACTGGAAACCCATTTAAAACTCATCACTACTTTAATTTAAAGCAGCTTGAATGGTTGGAACTACAGAATCTGATCATGTACCACCAACTAATCATTGCCCATAAAACTCTTTACCAACCTTCCAATACTCCTAGTCTCTCCACCATCATCACCCCCTGTAATAATCTGAAGTCCTTACGTTCATCTCAGAAACTTCTAGTTAAAACATCTAAATCTAACAACAGGGCTGGGGATGCTCTCTTCTCCAACATTGTGGGAAAATTCTGGAATCTCCTACCCTGTGACCTTTCCTCACTTTCCTCTTTATCACTCTTAAAAAAAAAAAAAGAGTTAAACTTTTCCTTAAAACACACTGGTCATGCCCCTGTACTAAACCTGCCTAACTATCTACTCTACCCGAATATGCTCTGCCTTCCCTTTTCTTTTTATTAATTTTCTGCCATCCTTTTTAACAATATATGACTTCTATGCTCTGTATCTCATTATTTCCTTCTCTCTCTCACATATTTGTAAGAAAAAAAATGTTTACCTCATTATTACTACTGATCATCACCTGCCTCTTACACTGTGTACTGTACTGGATATGGCATCAGTCTGTATACCTCCTTTTTTCTTTGCCATTAAGTTATGTACTTTACCTGCACATTGAACTAGCCTGTATGCCTTTTTGTATTAAGGAATGCACCTACATGTTATTTTGAAACTGCAGTTTACATTGTATTGATGTCTGTCCTCTTCAAATGATTTCTTATTAACCTGATTTGTCAGTGTATATATTACTGTAATTTCTTTTTTTCTTATATTTGTTTGCAATTTGTATGTTATCTGTATGTCTTGAAGCTTATCCCCCCGGGCCTCTACTGAAAATGGACATATATCCAGTTAGACTAGCCCGGTCAACAAATGTAAAATAAAAAATAAAATAAAATATATATAAATATGTATGAACATATATACATGCAAATGCCTACATCAACACATATATATGTCTACACCTATCTGTCTATGTATACACAGCAAGTTACATATATGTAAGCAGATATATATCTATGTAGGTATAAACGGACATAGTTTTTTTTATATATATATATATATATATATATATATATATATATATATATGTAAGCAGATATATATATATCCATATAAGTACATACGGACATACATGTGTAGATATTAATGGGAGATTAACTAAATCATAAATGTCCACATGCACCATTAATGGGGTTGAGAGGCCACAAACAATATACATCTTGTACAAATAGGTGTACCCACCCCCACAGCCAAACACATCCACCCACAATACACTACCAAGTGTCGCAGATCCCATAACCAGGTCCTGACACGTCATGGGCACAAGATGTTAACAGTACTACACCCCACCTGTATGATGTCAGGCTGGTATTGGTAACATATCATGCAGTACAGTCTTGCTCCCATAGGAAATGTAAAATGTGGAAGCTAACAACATCCCCAGGATACATATACACAGACACATATATGCCGATACAGGTATACACACACACACACACACACATATATATATATATATATATATATATATATATATATATATATATATATACATGTGACTACACATACAAACGCAGAGATATGTACAGTAAGAAACTCATGTAGTAGGCGCACACAATATGGAACAGCCACTATGCCTACAGTTAACACCCTAACAACTGAACACTGGATGAGCCACCCATACAAATGACATATGTTGCCTGCAACATATACCCACAGAGAGGTCATAGGATAAAACACCACACACAGGTTTTCAGAAATGGAATACCTTTGTGTACTATTACACATGTATATGCCATGTCATATAGCTGTTCAGACACTGACATCCATATAAACAGAGTAATGCAACTGTGAAACAGTTCTACTAATACAGTAGTCTGGAAAGGTCCACAGCTGTTGCTGTCCGGGCCAAGCCCTTCAAATCGTACAATAGTAATGACAGACTGTGCCACAAGATACCAAACAACCAGCAGTAAGTGATGCAGGTGTATAGTCCATCAGCCCCTATCTACACTCTGTACAAAATCACTAGGTGGTAAAGATGTCATGTGACCAAATGGGTTGTAACTGTTACATAACAAGGCATAACTGACACCATTACAGGCACACTGGCAAACAGAACAGTCTGTATGGCAGGAGGCAGTAGGCCTGCAGTAACCCACTTTATGTAAGTAATGTCGAGATAGGTAAAATGTATGGTACTGTACATCCAGATACCTTATGGCAGCCCACCCGATACCCCCACACTTTGTAACAGCCTAGGTTATGTATGGTGCATCCTCCCTAGACTCAATACTACAGGGCCATATACCACTGTTACATACACTAGCCTCTGGAGTGCATATGGGCATGGGGTGTAGCCCTACCTCAGCCCCTGTAGTCCCACCTCCATAGTGCAAGGGATGTCGGTATGTATAGCAGTTATATTAGCAGACCATTGCTCCTGTATTAGGGATTGTCTTCAAAGACATGGTATGTGTGGGAGGTCACATCTGCTTTTCACGTGTGCACCATTGGCTACTGACAGAAACCCTAAGGACATCATAGTACAGTACTACTGCAAGCACATAATGCTCCTGTGGAATACAGCAGAGATATTGGCCAATAGATGTGGGCATTCTGACACACTCTGTACAGTCCAGATGTATACACAGAACCCCTTAGTGCAGAACATGTGGACAAAGCCTGACAATATGGATGTTGACAGCTATGTAGATGGGCATAACACATAATGACTGCTATACATTCGCCCCCATAGGTTATGCATTCACACACTCCTGTCTGTCCTGCCACATAATAACTGCTGGTACAGGGGTGCCATGGCCACATACTACCCACTAGATATTGACATACATCTGTACAGCATCCCACCACTCCATCTGACATACATGACTGTTAAGGGAGACCTGGCAGCAGTACATCTGGCAAGTATCTGCACATGGCATCTCACTGGGTAAGTACACTGAGCTGCTAGGCATGTAACAATGCACTGAGCAGGCTACAGGCAGACTGGCTCAACATTGGCCTACATCTCCTATGGGAGAATGTATATGTACCTGCATACATAGCAGGCTCTACAGGCATGTCACAGCACAGGGTAAGATACACCTGTGTGGAAGTGCATAACCACAACAAATGTGAACACAGCCACAGCCACATATGGTAAGCTAGCATAATATTACAGTATATGGACTATCCGTTCAACACCATCCTCGTATGTGCCACTCAGACACTAACCCTACATATACTGGGCCACTACACAGAGTGGCCTGATGCCTGTCTGTGTTATGAGACATGTGTGTGTATGGTCCTACAAACATGTAAGCCAATATGGTAATATACAGTGGAGCAGCATGTAACATCAGATAGGACGGGACCTAGAATGATGGCATCTACCACAGTCTGTATACAGGCCAAGGTACATATTGACAATACACACACTGTCAACATTCACCATAAGTACACAGACCTTAGTACTGTACAAACAACCACAGAATGTCCAGGTTATGTCATCAAATATAACCCCTACTATACATAACATGTGTAGCAGTCTGATATCTCACTGGCTTGTTATCAGATATGATGACACTAATTATGGTGTACAGCACATATGCACCTCTTAATGCATGTACAAAGGTTCACAGAGTTGTGGCTGGAAGCATATACACAGGGCCAATATTGACATGTTGCTGTGATAACATCTTATATTTACTGTTGTAACTGGATTTGTCACAACATATGTCCTATGAGGGATATGAAGTCAGTAATTGTCCTGGCTTTCAACATCTATAGACTGCAATCTTCACACTACCTTCTGCAGTTCACAGATACATGCTCTGTGGGTAATGCATGAAACCAAAGGCACCACACACTGCCCAGTCTGCAGATGACCCTACAGATGGGGAGTCCTCATAAAATAGAACTGACATGATAGGTATTAATACCTGTAGGACAGCCATATCTGCACACACCCTGTTAAACCAACATTACTCCAAATACAGTATAGCAGCATTTACACTCTGTAGTCAAGTCAGGCACATCCCCCTCCTGTGTGATGGCTTGTTTCTACAGTGTATGTTGTCAGAGGTAAATCTCCTATCCATCTGATATGCTGTTTGCCAAACAACAGATCGAGTTCCTGCTCACAGTGAATGGAAAGGCCCAACACCAACGTGATGTTCCTACATATTGGAGTGTGGTGCTATGCAATTGGCTATGGGAATGTTACCAAAGCTGTTCCACATGCAGTCAGCTAGGGGAGGGCTGAAATTCATGCAGAGACCATCAGCTGATCATGAGCATCACTCAAAATGCACATGCTGCTGCCTAAGCAAAGCAGGTGTAGGTCTCCACATCCACCAGTGAGAGAGTGAGAGAGCCAGACAGAGGCAATGACAAGTCAGGGAGGGTGGGAGAGTAAAACTTAAGCATGTTTGTGTCACACACCTACCAAGGCAAGGTATCAAACCTCTGATGACTATGTAGTGTTATTACAGTCCTATGCAGTTATGTGATGCACCACATAGGTTATCTATTGTAGAGTTCTCAGAGTATATATGTGATGGGGAGTGACATCTGCAATAGGGATATGGTAGCTATACGGTAGGTGAAGTACACGTGCCTGTCCACATGAACAGGTGCCAGAATCAACACAACCACACTATCACAGAGATGCACACACATTGATACACTTGTCAGGGCTAGTGATACAGCTCATCACTAGTGAGATTGCCACAACACATTACTGTGCAGGTATCAAATGCACCACATGGGTCATACGGAGGTTATATGGGCAAGGGGTATGGGGTGGTGTCTGACATCAGGCAGCATGCTTCAGTATGCCACTGGGGTTTGTAGTGAGTGTGGATGTGATCATACGCATCATCCACCACACACACAAACACACAGGGTGCCAGTACTGACATGCGTGGGTGCATGTGGTGGTGGACTGTGCCAGACAGCTATATAAGGCTAGGTGATGGGTGTAACTTGGCATCAAACCACATGACAAGGGTCTGCATTGTGGCTCAGGGCTGTAGAGTCTGCATTTGCCCACACAGGTGGGTATTGTATCCACCATCCAGTCACCTGGGTGACTGTTGCATGTGGCCAATGCTGTGCATCACTTGCCATGTATGTGTTCCTTAGTCATAACATGGACAGTGTCTGGGATGTGCACAACTCCCACAATCATGTACAGTGACATGTGGAACTGTACCTGGAGTGTCAGGACCATGTTTTGTACACAGATTATCATCATGATAATGGCATTCTCTGGTGTCAGTGGCATCTTTCCATACAGGGGATGTTTTCAGGCATGGTATGTCCTTTGTGGGTCACATGTGATGGCATCACAGGTGCTGCAGGTGTCCAGTGGGGAACATGGGGAAGGTGCACTGTCTACATGTATGTGCCTATTGGGCAGATGGACAGGGTGTCATGCCCTCTGTAGGCCACTGCAGTCACTCCATAGTTTCTATCTGTTGCCAATATGCAGTGTACTACACACATATTTGCTGTTGCCTCGGCATGTGTGCGTGTATATGAGACATGGGTTGAGAGTGTGCTCTGGGTAATACTGGGGTTGCTAACTATGATTGCCTGGCCTTGATGTCACATGTATGGGCATGGATTTGTACCCAGCCTCTCGGCTATTTCACATCTGTTATCCCTGTACAGTAGACATTGTTTTACTAGGGCCACCATATAAGAAATTTGCAAAACACGCTTCACATTGGGCCCACGTGTCACACACTCACACCTCCAGACAGGATAAGAGTTACAAACACACACCTGTCATGTCTGGGAGTAGAACTCCTACCTAACTAGCTCATTACACTATGCAGTTATAGTACACGTCACGGAAATTACTGGAGTACTCCTTCCCCAAAGGTGTATATCACATTGGATGTCATCAGCAGGTTTGCCAAAGTAGGGGATTTGACATGTACTGAGTGTGACTAACCTAAATGCATTGCTCCCTACACAGAGATTGAGACACACATAAAACATCCACAACTGACATGTGTGGGTATAGAACCCTTAACAGAAGTCTATATCACACTACAGCATGGAGCTGTTATAGGACACACCATGGGGACTAGTGGAGAATGCCTTCCCCAAAGGTGTATTTCACAATGAATGACATCAGTAGGATTGCCAAAGCAGGGCATTTGACATGTACTGAGTGTGAGTAGCCTAAAATGCATTGCTCCCTACACAGAGATTGAGACACACATAAAACATCCACAACCGACATGTGTGGGTATAGAACCCCCAACAGAGGTCTATATCACACTACAGTAGTACACAGTTATGGCACATGCTGTGGAGATATCTGGGTGACATCCTTCCCAAAGGTGTATTTCTAGGTGGATGACATCAGCAGCCTTGCCAAAGTAGAGCATATGGATTGTATGGAGTGTGACTACCTTAAAAAGCATTGTTCTCTACACAGACAGGGTCAGACATACACACACTTGCCAGGTTTGGGATTAGCACACCTACCTAACTAATTTGTCATACCACAGTAGTACACAGTTACAGGATGCACTACAGAGATTAGATTACTGGGCTAAAACCTCACCAGAGGTGTATTTCTAGGTGGATGACATCAGCAGCCTTTCCAAAGAAGAGCATTTAAATTGTAGGTGGTGTGACTACCCTAAAAAGCACTGCTTTCTACACAGACAGGGACAAACTGACACACACACAGTTGCCAAGGCTGGGGTTAGAATTCCTACCTAACTATTTTATCACACTACAGCAGTACACAGTTATGGCACATTCAATGGAGATTACTGAGATACAACCTTTCCAGAGATGTAATTCTAGGTGGATGGCATCAGTGGCCTTACCAAAGTAGAGAGGTTGTTCAATTGTAGGGAGTGTGGCTACCCTAAAAAATATTGCTCTCTACACAGACAGCCACACACATGTGCCAAGGCTGGGATTAGAACTCCTAGCTAACTAGTTTATCACACTACAGCAGTTCACAGTTATGGGACATGCCACAGAGATTACTGAGCTAAAACTCTACTAAAGGTGTATTTCACAGTGGATGACCACAGCATGCTTGTCATAGTGGGGCTATGGGGAGTGTGTGCGCATGTGCCATAACCCATTCCTCTAGGGGTTGACATGCCACATGCGGGCATAACCTGAATCATATTTCACAGGTACGTGTATACAGCTGCTAGATGACTACTTCCTTAAACAGTCATGTTGCACAGCTGGCACATGCACCACATACTCTGTAATGGTGTCAGATACCAGTGGCTAGATTCTGCAGTGAGTGATATCTGACCCTCGTGTGGTTGTGGCCCTTTGGCTGTGTGCTGGGTGGGACAGGCCTGGATGGCTCCTTGTCACAGTCACCCTCTTCCACACATCTATGTATGTTGACCTTTGACTTATTATAGTGTGTTGTCCTTACATATATGCCTGTATTCCTATCCACTGTGTGTGCAAAGCATGAGTGGTGAATACTGAGGAGTGTCTGTGCTAACATCTGCGGCTGCCAGATATGTCTGGCCCACTGATGTTTGAAAACATGGCCTTCATGTGTTTAATTGTGTGAGCATGCCCAGTATGACCTTTCAGTATGTTGACTGATATTGCCTTCATTTCGCTAAGTCTGTGGGCATGCTCAGTATGAGCGTCTGTATTGAATGTGCGGATTGAGTCCAGGTCGTTTGTACTGCAGTGCTGACCTTTGTGTTGTACACCTACAGGTAGCATGCTGTCTTTGCAGGGTATCCATCGATCATTTGGCATTGACTGTTACTACATTTCTGCATAGGATGGGGGGCACACCTGACTATTTCTACATTTCTACACAGGATTGTGGGGGGGCACACCTGACTGTTACTACAATTCTACGTATGATCTGGAGGGGGCACACCTGACTATTTCTACGTTTCTACACAAGATTGGGGGGCACACCTGACTGAGACTACATTTCTACGTAAGATGGGGGGCACACCTGACACTTGTACACATTTGCTAGGACTGTACTGGTATGTCGGGTATTCCATTTCAGTCTGTAGTCTTACTTATCGTGCTGACTAGAGGCATACCAGTGTACTACAGATCTTAGCTTTTAATAACCTACATATTAATTTCTGACATCCTACCCACTGCCTGACCTGCTGTAGTCTGTCTGTGTAGGCCTGGGGGGGGGGGTTACCCATAGGCCTCATTAAGAGGCCATAGCACAGCCTTTGTTTGTGTTTGTCTACACCTGTCCTGCTGGCTGAGACTGTTGTTGGGTATGTGAACCCCCTGACTGGCATGTGTGAGTCCTTTACCTTGTGGGTGTCCCAGTACTGAGGGTGGTGCTGCAGGAATGCCTATGTCGGATGCACATAGTACACTCCCTACACATGGTTAAGCACAGGTAGTACAATGTTTGGCATCCCTTCTACTGTATGTGAGAGTCAGAGAGAGGTGTTATTCCCTCTGTCCCTCCTGTGTCAGTGTATGTATTAAGCTCTTGGATCATGTGACTCAGACAGGTATGACTCTAGCCCTGTGTAACATCCTGCCTTCACCCAGAATGATACCACAGTATAAGGACAAAATGATTGACTTCAACAATTGGCTAAGCTTCTGGTGTCATTCAAAGGGGATCCAGTATCTGTCTGCCTGGGAAGACATGATCGACAAACCACGATGCTTTGCCAGAGATGGTCTGCACCTGTCACCCCTGGGATTCAGGTTACTGGCTAAAGCTCTTGCCACCCCTATAGTGCCTTTTTTAGGCAAGGTTCAAAGGATAAAACCACCACTGTAACAGATACAAGCATGCAAAATCTGAAGGTAATGCTACTCAATGCTAGAAGTCTAAACCTCAAAATGCACTCTCTCGAGGCACTCCTAAAAATGGAGAACATCGATATCTGTGCAGTAACTGAGACCTGGTTCAAGGCTCCAGAGAGCACCCCTGCAATACCAGGCTACAATTCTTACCACACCTTTCGGCCACAAAACCAAGACCGAAACACTAAAGGTGGAGAAGTGTCCATATTCACCAAGGATATTCACACCTCCAGGCTACTTGCCCCACACAATGCATCTGAAATTCTCCAGGTGCAACTAACACTAGGTAAGACTGCAATCCAAACTGTAGCTTGCTACAGACCCCCCACCATGCCCCAAGATTCTCACTACACCTTTCTAAACATACTGGAAAATATTAAGATACAACCAAACACCCTAATACTGGGTGATTTCAACTACCCTGCCATTAATTTGGAAAACTACTCAGGTACCAACTCCTTTTCCCAACGGTTCTTGGAATTCATAAATTCCAATGCCCTGGATCAACTAATCCATTGTCCCACCAGGGGCTCCAATATCCTAGGCCTGGTCATTACCAACATGGGAGATAGATGCTCCACACCAATGGTCACCCCTTCATTGGTCAAGTCTGACCATAAGCAAATCACCTTTGACATCCACATCCCACCCCCACCCCCCAGTAAGGAAACCTTTGTAAAAAACTTCTCCAAAGCCAACTTTATGCTACTGAAGTCAGAAGTGACAAACTTCACAACACCCACGCAGATGGGATCTGGAGGTTTGGCTGCAGATTCCTACACTAAGGCACTGTACGAGCACATCCACTCGTGCATGAATCGTGCCATCCCAAATAGAACCAAGATGCTCTTCTCCAAAAAAAGGAAGCCAATCTGGTGGTCCCCTGCTATAAAAAAAACTATACAACAGAAGGAAGAAACTGTTGCAGAAAAGTGGAAAATCCCAGGATGCAAAAATCTCCCTCACCAGCCTCAGTAAGAAGCTGAGATTCCTCATAAAATCCTCAAAAGCTAGTTATGAAAATAAAATTGCCAAAGATTCCAAAGACAACCACAAGGCATTCTATAGTTATGTCAAGAATCTAAATAGCAATGCTCAGATCTGCTCTGAGCTACAACAGAATGGCATTAAATATACTGATCCCAAGGATATTGCCAATATCCTGGCAGATCGATTTAGTGCCAACTTCGCCCCCCTCTCACCCCCTAAAGGGCCCATCTCAATACCAAAAGATTGCCAAATTCTGATAATCATGGCCACATAGGTAGAAACTGCACTCTCCAAAGCTAAGAGTACAGCATCCATGGGACCAGATCACATCCCAGGCTATTTACTACATGAACTACAACATGAATTGGCACCTCACCTAAGTGCCATGTTTAATCATAGCCTCACCTCAGGCTTCATGCCCACTGAGTGGCGCACAGCTACAGTTATCCCGCTCCAAAAGGGAGGATCTGCCTTGGATCCCGGGAACTACTGTCTCATCAGTCTGACAAGCCTGATGTGCAAGGGCATGGAACACATTATCATGGAACTTATAAACAAAGACATTGGCAACCTTCAAACAATGGACCCCACCCAGTTTGTGTTTGTGAAGGGCCGATCTTGTTTCTTGAATCTGATTGACTTCTTCGAATCAGTCTCCAGAGCTGTGGACGAGGGTAAGGTGGTCCACACAGCCTTTTTGGACCTCGCCAAGGCCTTCGACACCATCCCCCACTCTGGAATCATAGATAAACTTACTAAGCTGGGTATAAATCCATACATCACTTGATGGGTTGCCAACTGGCTTACTGACAGAACCCAGACTGTAAAAGTAGCCAACTCCAAATCCAGCTCCAGACAAGTGACAAGTGGAGTACCTCAGGGTTCAGTCCTGGGAACACTCTTGTTTGGTATATACTTCTCTGAAGTACAGGCCAACACTAAGGGACTCTGGCTAACAAAGTTTGCAGATGACTGCAAACTGGGAGCCATTATTGAATCCCCAAATGATGTGGATATTCTACAAAAGGGCCTTACAGAAACAGATGCCTGGTGCCAAAGCCATGGGCTCAAGCTTAATGCCAAGAAATGTATAGTTATCCCCTTTGGAAAAAAAACATGTACCCATGAATTATCACATAGGTGGCAGGATACTAAACATCGAAAGTGTGATGAGAGACTTAGGGACACAGGAGGACAGTGGTCTCACTTTCGATAACCACATTGCCACAACAGTCAGGACATCCTTCTATGTGGCACACCTCATCACTAAGGGCTTTTAATCCAGAAAAAAGGAGGTCATTGTCCCACTGTACTCATCCCTCATTAGACCCATTATTGAATATAATGCCCCGTTTGGTATGTACCTCACAAGACATCTGCAACAGCTGGAAAGGCCACAGAAATACCTCACTAAAAGAATCACAGGCCTAAAGCAGATGCCATATGCTGACCATCTAAAAAAACTCCAGCTATACTCTGTGGAATATCGTCTACTCAGAGGCGATCTCTGCTTAACATAGAAGGCCATGTCAAACCCTGAGCTGTTGGACATGCTCCACTTGCCCTCTTCAAAAGGAACCTTGATGATTGGATGGGAGATAGGAAATTCACCCCGGGGATCACGTCAGTTGCCCTGCTAGACAGAGGTCCAGAGAAGTAAATATTGTGGGAAGAAATATCCAGGGAATTGCTATGGCTAGGCTTGCATAAGCCCTAGGGCTGATAGCCTAGTACTAACCTATGAACCTATGCATTGCCTCTTTGCCAAGGCCAGGGCATACTGGGCACACCTCCTTCTGCCTACTGGGGCAGGCTCAGGTTGTTCCTCCTCCGAGTCACTCTGTGCCTGTGCAGGCCTTGGAAATGGTGGGGGGGGGGTGGTGGTGTGGCCCTGCCCCATGCTGTTCCTGCTGCAGCTTTTTCCACAGGATTATATTGTGCAGCATGGCACATACAAGGACAATTTAGATACATGTAGTTGGTGAGTACTGCAAGGCTCTACCGGATGTATCCAGGCACTGGAACTGTGACTTGAGCATCCCAAACACATGCTCTACTATAATTCTTATCTGTGTATGTGCCTCATTATGGAGGTCTTGTTCAGGTGTGTGTGCATTTCTTATGGGTGTCATCAGCCACAGCTCCAGTGCGTATCCAGCATCCCCCACTTGGTGACCATGAGGGATGTCCCCAATGGCAAATCTCTGGAACAGCTGTGTCAGATGCCAGATGTGGGAATCGTGATAGCTTCCAGGGCAGCCAGCATACACATTCATTATTTTGCCCTGGGCATTGCAAATGACCTGGCAGTTGATGGAAGGGAAGCCCTTGTGGTTGATGTAGACCCTACCCCGCTCACCGGGTGGTGCTTTGATGCATATGTGCATGCAGTCTATAGCACCCACTACCTCAGGGTATTCTGCTATTTGGTGGAACAGTTGCATATTGCTGGCCAATGCCTCACAGATGTTGGGGAAATATACGTGCTCACCAACATGTGCTGACATGGCATCCAGGAACTGGTGGAGTACCCTGGATGCTGATGCTTGTAAAATTCCCATCATATCCCCAGTTGGCCTTTGGAAGGTACCTGTGGCTAGTATTTGTAGGCCTACACATACCTTGGTATCCACTGCGATGGGTTTCCCTCTGTTAGTTCTGTATCAGGCATGGCCAGCACAGCTCAACAATTTGCTGTAGGAGGTCCCTGTCCACCCAATAGTGCTCCACTATCTCCAGCTCATGTAGCCCCTGGTAGGTTACCCTGGGTCTGTACACTCTTGATCTCCTCACTCTGGCTTGGTCGACAGCATTCACATCCTCAACACCCTCAGCCTCCTCCATAAGTTGTTGTATTTTAGCTATTGCAGCCCCTATCATTTTGCTGTTGTGAGTGTTAAAAGTTCCCCGCTTGTTTATACCGGTGGTGTAGAGTGTGGGTAAAACCAGAGGGGAAGGTGTTTGCATAGTTTATAGTAGTGTTCTGGGCTGGGCTGGTCTGCTGCCTGTGTAATTGCTGATTCTGATACACTTTACCTACCAGCTAAGCTAGTTCTCCTTGATTACCTTCCTACTGCTGTTTTCCCTTCCAAATGCCTTCCTGTTTAAGCCTGTGTGTGCACCGCACAGAGTGCTCAAATGTGCACACTACTGCAATTTCCCGGTTTAACTTCTTTTTTCTTCCTGTAAAACCTGGTGTGCGGCGCACACATCTACTTAGGCTTTATAAAGAGTGCTAGGCAGGTTTAGACACACTCTCTAGCTTAGCTGTGCTAAGCTAGGAGCACACCCAAGCCACAGGGCTCCAATCTGCTTATAGTGTGCCTGACACACCCCCCCATGATGTCACCTAACTCCTAGGCTTGCACCAAGTTATTCCTACTCTTACACTGTTGGGACTTGACTCACATGCTGGGGAAAACTGGGATTCTCTATCCTTCCCCTCAATTGCATAGGATTACTTGCTAATGCATAGTTACATGTCTCACACTGAGCCTCCCCCTGTAGCAACCACTACTTACTGTCCATGTTGTCTTCTGCCTGCCATTGACTTGCATGGTAGAATACTGATTTTAGTTAGAATGCTTAATTTAGGTTCATTATCCCCGATCCTGTTTGCGCGCCGTTGCCCTACGCTTAAACAGCCGAGATCGGCTAAAAAAAAATAAGTTGATTTCTGTATTTTTTTTTATGTTTGCAATGCCAATGGCCTTATACTTGGCCTTTGGCATTCTTACTACATGATATGCATCCTTTATTTGGAGCTGTCACAGCTCCGTTTTGGATTTTGTAGAAATGTACTCGGTTACTAACCAAGTACATTTCTGCAGATAGCAGTAGTCCTGCACGGACTGTTGCAAGCTTCCTGGATTGCAATATTACCTCATTTGCATAGATTTCTCCAGCAAATGGGGTGATTTGCATACCAGGGCTTAGTCCATGCAGGATTAGTGCAGCAGCGCTCGTGCACGTCCCTGCAGGCTGTTCCTGGATCGCACAACAGACATATTGCCTACTTGAGCTCCTGCACCGATCTTGCATGCTGCGCAAGCTTTTGAGAATCCAGGGGTGTATCTTCCTGTACAAACAGCATTACTGTTTTATTCAGGTTCACTTCTTTTAAAACCAAGAAAACGTGTTTTTAAGCATTCACTATTCATCCATCGTAACACTGTAATATTAGTAATTGCTAATATTCATCTCACACAAGATAGCACTACCTAATGCTTGATAACAATACTATAATACACTTAAAACGTTATTCGTAACGATGACCATTATTATAGTTGCTCTCATTATTAATCCCCCCAATTTACTACATTCTTGTTATTTTCTTAGTTTTCTTGATGTTCTAGAGTAACATCATCTACTACCACACTTTGATATTTAAAAGTAACTACAAACATACAAAACTATACCAAAATGAGGCTCACTGTTAAGATATATATATTTTTTTGTAATAACAGATGTTATAATGTTCATATCTATGTCCTCTGTGTTTGTTCCTGTTGGAGCTTATTCAAGGTTTAAGAAATGTGTCTATGTAAGGCAACGAATAGAGTGCATTACTGAATGGAATTAGGAATAAAATCAAAGGTTTCAAGGATTTGTCATAATGCTCCAATAATGTACTAGTTTGCTGCACTTCCTTGGATCACTGTAAATAACACACAAGCATCCCAAGATGAGATAATATATTGTTTAAAAGTTTGATAAAAAAGACTGTTATAAAGCCTCAAAGTAATATTGTAGTGACTAAAATGATGTGCTATGGTTTTTTCTCTAGTATAATGTAAGACTGTATACATTAAGGCCATCTTTCTGTCACTTTGTCATTTGACCTTGATAGAAGCACTCCTGAGGTCATTAGTGCCAAAATATGACAGATCAAAGGCAGAGTACTGTGATTAATAACACTATTCTAGCCATTACCGCCTTTGCAGAGGAACACATTTTGCCCTTTAATGGTTTAGACAACATTCCAGTTGGCACAAAGGTTGGCATGTACAAAACTCTTTGTTAACCCTGAAATTCTATTAATTATGTAGATAGGAGCTACATGTAGAACAGTGCAGAAAAAGAAGAAATAATACCAACATAAACTGGACAATTTGTACACATGGGTCTGTTGCATTTTGTCTAGCATAATGTTAAAGCAGTTAAATTACAAGCACATAAAAATATCAAATATTTCATGTGTTGTTCATTCTTTATCAAATCACCCAGTTCTAGGACATCTATGGCCTATTCTAGCATTTGACGGATAAAGTACAAGGCAAAAACTCAAAGTCCAGATGGAAGCCAGCCCACTGCAGACACACTCACAGACATGCATCCACATACCCATAAACACACGCACACACACACACACACACACACACACACACACACACACACACACACACACACACACACACACACACACACACACACAGACACACGCGTGCACACACACCACACACACATACACACACACGCACACACACTGGGGTGCGCGTGAAAGTGTATACATGTACACACACATACATACACACACACTGGCGCGTGCATGAAGGTGCATACATACATACACACACACACACACACACACACACACACACACACACACACACACTGGGGTACGCGTGAAAGTGCATACATGTACACACACAAACACACACACACACACACACACACACACACACACACACACACACACACTCACATGTGCCAATTTAGAGGACTGCCATTTCATCTACAGCATGTATTTGGTATGGAGCAGAAAACTGGAGCCCCCAGCAAATACCCACATAGAAGACATGCAGACTCTGCAAAGAAGGTAGCATAGCCTACCCTACTGAACTGGTGAACCAAGCTTCGTGATACAGCAGTGTTTATCACTGTTCCAGTTTGCCATCCATTGTTCAAATGATAGAATATTTTCAATGTTAAAATGTTCATATTCATTTTTTTCTCTAAATCATTTTATTAACAAAGAACAAAATATATATCATAAAATTTGAAACATAATTTAGCCCATTTCTGTTAAAATAAACTAGTATAGTTACAAGTTGCACCATATATCTATATATATATATATATATATATATATATATATATATATATATATATATATATATATATATATATATGGTTCTACCTGACTTCGTCGACAGCTGAGAAGACCGACATCGGAATCCGGAGCTCCAGAAGATCGAAAGCGAAGAAGACCGACGCGAATCGCGGGTTGCAGAACATCGACAATGCAGAAGACCGACACGACGGATGACAACACCAACGCCGAGGATGCCGACATGGGGAAAGGCTGTGTGAGTATGCGGTAGTGACGGACGTTAGGGTGCGAGGCAGGTAAGTGTGGAGATTGACGGTCTGTGGGGATAGGGGTGGGTTAAGTGAGTTAGGGTTAGGAGCGATAGGGGTGGGTTAAGTGAGTTAGGGTTAGGGAAGCGATAGGCGGGTTAAGTGAGTTAGGGTTAGGGAGCGGGTAGGTAAGTGTGCGATAGTGACGGACCTTAGGGTTAGGGTAAGGTTTAGTGTGGGCTTGTAAGGATTTTGGTGTGCTTGTGTTGTGTGTGTGGTTTGTGGAATGGGGATGTGTTTTTTTTAATTGTTATTGTGGTGTGTGCAGTGTATGGGGTTTCGTGTTTGTGTACCGTCGGTTATTTCGTTGTCGGTTATGTGTGGTTTCGTGTTTATGGACTGTCGAATATGTGGTGTCGGTGATGTGGTTGTCGGTGTTGTGTGGTTTCGATTATGTCAGGTAGAACCATATATATATATATATATATATATATATATATATATATATATATATATATATATATATATATATATATAACCATATATATATATATATATATATATGCAATGAATGATTATATATATATATATGCAATTATATATATATATATATATATATATATATATATATATATATATATATGGGTTCACTTCCCCCACATACTTTATACATTTTAACCATACACATAGATATTTATAACTGCAATGAATAACTCTTTACAGAAAACAATATTTACCTGAACTAAGCCCCCCCCACCCCCCAACTATATATACTAACTCCAAGATTGCACTACAGTAGGGAAAGGGCATATACCTTTTACTTTAATGTGTCAGTGTTATGAGTTTCAGTCAAATGAGTTTTCAGTCTTTTGAATGTTCAGGTCTCAGTCAAATGAATTTCAGTCAAATGAAATTTAGGTCATATGAAGCAGACCTATATATATATATGTGTGTGTATATATATATATATATATATATATATATATATATATATATATATATCACGCAATATATTTTTACTATAACTGGATCATTACACTTTATGCAGATTACATTTTTGTAGTTACACAAAAACTCATATTATTTACTATATTTTCCATCACATTTTTGATCTTTTGCCTCAACAAATATCTGACTATCTTCATCTTGCATTGCAACATATCGTTTTTACTTATCCTCTCCTGTCACCCTTATTTCCATTTGCTTTTTACCTGTTTATAATTTAACTGACCTGATTCTTAATCTTTCTGCCCAACTTCTATAGCTCTCACTGTCAGCTACCAGACTTTTCCATTGTTCTATGTCTTCCTGCGCTTTGCTTCCAGACTCATCCATTGTTCTATGTCTGCCTGCACTTTGTTACCACACTCATCCATTGTTCTATGTCTGCCTGCGGTTTGCTGCCAGACTTATCCGATGTTCTATGTCTGCCTGCGGTTTGCTACCAGACTTATGTATTGTTCTATGTCTGCCTCCGCTTTGCTACCAGACTTATGTATTGTTCTATGTCTGCCTGCGCTTTGCTACCAGACTTATGTATTGTTCTATGTCTGCCTGCGCTTTGCTACCAGACTTATGTATTGTTCTATGTCTGCCTGCGCTTTGCTACCAGACTTATGTATTGTTCTATGTCTGCCTGCGCTTTGCTACCAGACTTATGTATTGTTCTATGCCTGTCTGCTCTTTGCTACCAGACTCATCCATTGTTCTGTCTACCTGCGCTTTCCTAGCATCTCCCTCCTTTCAAGCTTTAGTTACTGTTTTCTTCAACTTCTCAGTCAGAAGTACCTGACTTATTTCTTCCTTTCCTATTGTTCCGTGTTCTTCACTCACTCAGAATCACATAATAACCCTATCTCCCTAACCTCTTTATTTCACACCTTGCTCAGTATTCCTTTCATTTGCAGCCATCCGTTTTGCACTACCTTGCAACCTCACCACATATGGATATTGTACACTTATTTTACCCCACACCTCCAGCATTCTGGGCTCTGATGGACCTTTCTCACATTATTTCCTTGTAGTCCTAGACTGCACAATAACTTCATACGCTGGTTTCTCACTGGCTCTAATACCTTTAGACGCATTGCCATTTTCCTTGCTTCATTCTACCTCTTATTATCCTCCTGTGTCCTATATTAATTTATCTACCTCTCTTGGTTTATTAATAACAAATCCTGGCCCCATGATGCAGAGAGATAAAGTCCTGACTGCTCCTCTGTTAATCTGTGTTTGACTACCTGCATGGGTGCTGGAGGAACTGTACGGGGAAGATGGTAGTGAGTGTCTGAAGCCAGCTTGTCGATCATGAGAGGACAGTGACTGCCTAAGCTCTCTGCAATAGCTACATTAAAATCCTTGTGAAGTCTAAACTGTAAGCTTTATGCAGCTTGGTGAAGAGACTGAGCATGTGTGGAATGAGACTGAGCATGTGTGGAAGGAGAATGAGCATGTGTGGAAGCTCAAATGAACCTCCTGTGAGGAGGTGAGGGTTAAGGCACACTCTGTAGCTGAAGTATGATGCTGCACTACTGTCCTTAATCTCCTCATCAGCCCCAGGTGTAGGTCATGTTTAGTATGGGGAAGACAACAGATAGGAGAACCAGAAAAAAAATAGTTACTATAACCAATTACCTATTAAACCTCTCTGATATATTCATAAATTCGCCATATCTATCCTTTTATCAATATTTCCCAAGTCATACCCCATTCTTTTAAAATTAATTTCCTTTGTTTTCTTCATCTTTTCTTCCCACATGCAACCTCTTTACCACTCCCATATATGTCAGCCAGTCTCCTGATTTTAAATCTGATACCCCCTTTATCTCCTCAGAGGATATACATTGCTGTCTCCTCCCCTTGTCTTGCATCTGCTTCATATATCTCAAGATTTTCTCTTTCCAGTCCCATCTTTCTCTCTTTCTGTCTCCCTCTCTTTGACTACTTGCAGCAAACTACTAAAGTGACCCAGTGCACAGCTACTCGTCTTCATATTTTACAAGGCAAAAGAGAAAATATTAGCCCTTTGTCAGGTAGTTTTTCCATATCACACATACATGTACTAATACCTACAGACAATTTAGACTCACTTATCCACCTACAGCATGTGTTTGGAATAAGGGAGGAAGCCTGAGTACCTGGAGAAAACTCACATGGAAGCAGGTAAAACACACAGACTCCACAAAGAAGGCACTCTAGCCAAGAGTCTAACCAGGGAACCTATTGTTGTGAGGTGGCAGTCCTCCTCTGTTGCACCACTGTACCACTAGTACCCCCTAAATGCTTGTATCTGTCACTCACTTATTGCATTTCTAAACTTAGTCTTAGATGGATGACAGTAAGACTTATTTTATTTAACCATTTAAATAGTTCAGACACATATGAAATGAAAGCTAAATAATCTGATCATGATATTAAAAATGTTCTAATTTTACAGCCAGAAGGTGTTATTAATAGGTAAAAATGCAAATGGACCACTATAGAAAATCAGTAGCAGTCCCCGACCAATTTGAAAAGTGGCCCTGAACTTTAACACATTGACATCTATGTCTAAGTCAGCATATAACCCTTTCAAAAATATTTATTGGGTCTATATTAATTCATCAAAATCCATACTTACCGAATGCATATTCCACAAAAGCTAAACAACAAAGTTCATTAAAGCAAAACATGTCATTTTTCCCAGGGTTAGGAACCACTTGTCCTTAGCACTCCAGAACACACACACCACACTAAGCCACCATCCCCCCAACTATATATATATATATATATATATATATATATATATATATATATATATATATATACCAACTCAAAGATCGCACTACAAAGTTGTGGTGATGGCCCAGTGGTTCCTAACCCTGGAAAAATTCTGTGCTTCAGTGTAATGAATTTCGCTGTTTAGCCATCGATGAATCTGTATTTGATGAATATGTATTTCGATTAACTAATATAGATTCATATTTATTTTATGCTTTACCAGAGAATAAATTATCACTACATGAGAAGCACTATCAAAAGCGTTTGATAAATATAAGTATACAATCCCAACACTAAGGTCATTATCTCAGGCTTCCCTAATAGTTTCATAAAATCTAGTTAGACTGGAAAAAGCAGATCCTTTCCTCAAAAAAAATGTTGCTTAAGATCAACAAATGCTAGTCCAAGGATGTTTAGAAGTGATAATAAACATGTCTGAAAACACTTGCCCAGAAGTGATGTCAGACGTATTGTTAGTAGCATCATCAAATGATCCACTCTTATGTATGGGTGCAATATTTGCCAGCCTTCATGCATCCAGAATATCATTGGTCACTAGTAACATATTAAATAACTTCCTCTACTTCTTCCCCATTTGGGACATAGTTTGATCCCACAACTACTTCTTTCTTCTCAAAAGTACCTGTACATACCACACAGCTGGAAGTTTTCTCTGTCAGACTATATTCCCATCAGCAACCTTAGAAACTTTTTATCTCAACCCACATTTCTTTTTTTTTTTTTTTTTGCATCTTCTGCACCTCTTGAAAATTTCATCTCCTTAAAAAAGGCTATCTACTTTGTTTCCATCTTTATTCTACTTAAAACCTTCTCATGTTTATTGGGTCCCTCTGGAAAAATTGCATCACTTGCTGGGTTCCACTACCAACATAGCTTGCCTTGCTGAGAAAAGCCTGGTAAACCTTTTATCAACCAGCTTGTTATTTTGGGTATCTCATCATATGTCTGGGACTGGGTTAGTATACACTGTCTTTTTCCTCTTCCTTATCCACTCCTGCAATGTAAGGACCTACTTCTTCTCCATGTTGCTCCTACTTCCATCACCTTCTTATCACGCCTAAGGTCACCTCAGGTAGTCCACAGTGCCCTCCTCCTGTTTATTTCAGGGGTCCTTAGAGGAGATCTGTCTTTTACTCCATTTATTTCCCTTTCTCTTATCTTCTTCTTCTTTGGTAGGGGCGAACTGCACCGCCTTACATTTTCCTACCAGAGTGCATGTTGGTGACTTGACCCTGACCACTTCTTTTATCCACTGTAATATGTCTATCAAGTTTATTACCTCTTCCAACAGATGTGAGTAGTGGCTAACCCCTATGATGATTCTTTTTCAGGGTATTCCCATTCTCTTTAACAGGCTATTCATCCATGTGAAGAAGAGCCCTCCCCAGCCCTATTTAAGTGAAAATTGGACCAATGGATAGGTGATTAGAAATTCACCCCTGATCTGGCTCTTATGTCTCTGATGGACAGAGTTAGTCAGTCAGTAAATTACCCTCTATATAAATCAAATTTGTGGGTCACATTTGGGTTGCATGGCTAGGTTTATAAGGGTCCTAGTGGTCTTTAGCCTAGTAAACACCTATGAACCTATGACCCTGTGGTCTATCTTTTGCTGTTGTTGGTCACATATCTCCATTCTGCATCACTTCATCCTCATCCCATCTCCTTCAGTTTTCTCCCATCTCTTCCACTTGTACTGATACATTCCCACCATTTATATGGTATATATCAACAATTTTTATTTTCCACAAAAGTATTTTTCTTGGTAACATTTTATTTCTTCATTTGTACAGTCTATTGTTCTTTTTTTCTCCTATACTGTTTTTACCATACCCCAAAATGTATCATACTTATATTTATACAGTTTTACTACTAATCTCTCATCTTTTTCATTTAGCCACTTTAATACTTTGTACAAATTTAATGAAGCAATGTATACCACTGGGTTAATTGAAATCTACTTACATCTTTATTCCCAAATGTTATACCTATCACAGAAATTTTATTCATTCTAAAATATACACCCCCAATATTTACAACATCACGCAAACCTTTACTTTCTCTTTATTTAAAACATTGTCTATCATCCCTATACACTCATTTGTACAAATTATTACTTTTTTATCATTTATTTTTGCAATTATAATAATATCATCTGCATATGTTAACATAACTGGAATTCTTAATCTTTCAGATGTTACATACCCCACCTCCTTCATTCTGTAATTTATTTCAAAACTATGCAATTTCCCTTAAGATCACACAGAGACCAAAGTCAGTCTAGGGCTGTTTTTTCTCTCGTTCTCCAGATCCCCAATAAGACTCCCCACTGGCACAGCTATATGGTTGAAATCTCAGCCGAGTGGCCAAGCCAAGACCTCTAGCACCCTCTCTGTCCAACCAGTGCTTCTTATCTCTCCCAAGTAGCTGACACACACACTTTGAGGTTTGATTTATACCTAAATACGCACACACACACACACACACACACACACACACACACACACACACACACACACACGCACACACATGCACACACGCACACACGCGTGCGCGCACACACACACACACACACACACACACACACACACACACCCGGGAAAGGCTGGCACAGGTGTACTAGCTATTCCCCCTTTTACCCCTTTTACCCAGACTAATCTTGCCACCAACCAACTCTTTATCAGCTACTTTCAGGCCCTTATCAAAGGGTGACCAATCCTACTGTGTAATGTTACTATTAATCCAAATGGTAATTTGACCAAAAGCAAGGCTATTAGGAGTAGCCTACAGCGTCACCAAATAAATATGCAAGTACTCTCACAACTTAAATATGTTTCATAAATATCAGCCACAATGGAAGGTTTAAATATATTTGGTAATAAATAAAAGAACAAGAAAATACTCAGGAAATAATCACAATTACATCAGAGTTTGAAATCACTGGAAATATTTAAAACAACATTGCAGGACAGTCTCAAATAAATAAAAAAAACACATCTAAATTAAGCTTTGCTATATTCCTGACAGTATCTAAAACAATTATCCTGTACCCTAGTTAACTTACTTACAAAGCAAGGCAAGTCTGTGGTGAATGGGTCTTCTTGAAAGGTCAGAAACAAAATAGAAAATGCACTGTCTCTCTCAGAGAGTTCTTGAATTAATATTCCAAATATCTCTGCTGGGATACTTGCAGAATTACATAATTTCTTGTCATCTGAATTCAGTTCCCAGACTCACAACCATTGATTTTAGCATCCATCTGGGAACATACATAGACCGTAAATCTTTTGGCAAATGGTAGAAGAATAAGAAGTAACTTAATTTCAACTATTCTTCTGAAATTTTGCAAGTTAATCTCTTGTGTTTCAGTCTCCCCTGTTAACATATATACATCTAAACAGTTACAATAGTGTATATACATTTCTGCTCAATTGTTGTATCATTCGGCTTTTCCCGGTTAGGGGTCGCCACAGCGGAACTCGGGTCCGCTAATGATTGGCAGTAGATTTTTATGTACCGAGTTGCCAGCCCTGACTCACAACCTTCAATGAAGGTACGCCCATTCATGCATGTCTCCACACAGAAGACACTTTAGCTGAGAATCGAACAGGACAACGTCTTACTGTGAGACGACAATGCTACCGCAGCACCACCACCAGTTCTGCTCAGTACTTTACAAAATATCTCTTCAGCACACGTCTGTACAGTATGACATACAGTTCTAATACATCTGTAACACCAGCATCTTACATAAAGTATGTTGACATTCACAAATGACATATAACCATTTACAAAATTCTAGGCAGCTGTGCTGGCAGTATTTCCTTTTGTTACACTTCTATATAAATCATGTTAATATTCACAAATGACATACAATCATTTACAAAATTCCAGATAGCTAGGCTGGCAACATTCTGTCCAACCAGTGCTTTCTTTTCCCTGCCCAAGTAGCTGATATGCACACTCTTTGAGATTTCTATATCAACCATTTTTATTTTCCACAAAAGTATTTTTCTTGCTGACATTTTATTTCTTCATTTATAGTCTTTTTTTTCACTTTTTCTCCTATACTGTTTTTACCGTACCCCAGAATTTATCATACTTATATTTATACAGTGTTACTACTAATCTCTCATCTTTTTCATTTATGCACTTTAAAACTTTGTACATATTTAATGAAGCAATGTATACCACTGGGCTAAGTAACTCTTAACCTCCTTCTTCTTTATTTACATATACAACTTCTCATTTTACTGGGTTTAATCTAGAACCCCATATAAATAGAAAAAGAATCCACAATAATTCCTTTTCAAATACTGTTGGCAACATAAATACACTTATTAAGTATGCTATTTTCCCCATTAGTACTGAATTTATCAAATAAGATTTTTTTTCTGAATGATAATTTAAATGCTCACCAGAAAAGAGATTTGCTTTATTTCTTCTATTGTTTTTTTCCCATTGAAATCTACTTACATCTTTATTCCCAAATGGTATACCTAACGCAGAAATGTCATTCATTGTAAAATATACACCCCCAATATTTACTACATCACATAAACCTTTACTTTTCTCTTTATTTAAAGAATTCCCTATCATCCCTTAGCACTGATTTGCACAAATTATTACTTATTTTATACAATTTTGTTTTATGCAATTATAATAATGTCATCTGCATACGTTAACATAACTTGAATTCTTAACCTTTCAGGTGTTACATAACCCACCTCCTTCATTTTGTAATTTATTTCACATACTATAACATATAAGTAATGCAATGAATATACAACTGATACTTTTTTTACAAACTGCCTGCACCCATGAAACCGAAGGCTCTGAACAAACAAGACCGGTCCATGAGTCGAGGGAGAAAATGAAGGCAAAACCTTGCTCTAGTGAGTAGCCTGCAAGAGAACTGTTTAGTGTACAATATGTTCTCCTATGTATTGTCAGATATTCACTTTAAAGTATTAAATAAGGGTTTGAGTTGAATTCCGTCAATGTCAGCAACATTACATGAAACTGTCATAGACCGTAAGTTATTTGGGTGGAATTTAGATTTGAAACATGTTTTTGGGAATCAAATAAGTGAAACAAGGCCACGTTTCAGTAAACTCAGCACCTTCATCCCTATAACACATCCAGTCATTGAAACTTTTATAAGGGCCTGTGAGGCAGATCCTGTTAAAGTTATGAAAGAGCATAAGTGTTGTGATTTTTATAACTTGTCTTTTGATGAAAGATATGCTTTCAGATATTTAGAGACTAACAGTAGGATTATTATTATGCCTGCTGACAAAGGGGGAGTGATTACTGTTATGGATGCTGATACTTATATGAGTAAAATGAGTGAAATGCTTTTGAACTCCTCTACATATGAGATGATAAACAAGAATGCAATGCTATTAGATTTTTCATCAACATAGACTTGATTAGACTTCTATTATATTACAAGATTGAGAAAGACCTATATGAATATCTTCATGTTGAGCGTCTTTGTATTCCTATAATTAAAAGTCTCCCCAAAATGCACAAGAGTATGGTGGACCCACCTCTTATCCATCATATTGGGAAGAGGTTGGGCCACGGAGCCTTTTTCTGTATGGGTTGAAATGCAACTTATACCTTTGTTACATAAAGCTCCTGCTATTTTTAAGGACTCAGCACATTTTTTAGAGGCTAGGTGAAATCAGAAGTTTTATAAAAACTGGACTTTTTTGAGACATTAGACATTAGTAGCCTATTTACAGTTATTTCAATTAGCTACGGCTTGGATGCTATCAAGTATTTTTTAGATAATTATAGTGAATACAGTGCTGTCATCAACTACCAATCATTAGCGGACCGGAGTTCCGCTGTGGCGACTCCTAACCGGGAAAAGCCAAAAGACACAAACAAACAGTGTTGTCATGAAAGATTGAATTTGTTTGTTTATATGTTTGAGTTTGGAAAACAATGTTTTTCTGTTTGGAGGCAAATTTGGAGACAAATTGTATCTTTTTAGCGTTATATCGCTTTTACCAGAAAGGCTCATCCAGACTCCGCTACACTTTGCTGTGAAGGAAAGGTTAGCTTGCTTTTATTTTTTGTATTACTGTATTGCCTTTCTATATTTTGAATACTGTAGTTTGTTTTCTTTACCTTGTGTTTTGCTTGCATTCTGTTTTAACAGCATATTAAAACTTCAAAAGAGACCACAGCTCTCTCTGTTCTGAGTCAGGCAGAATTTTTTCCCGCCCTCCCATCCATTTAAGTTGTCTTGTTAAATACCACTGTCTTTCTAGTTGCCCGCCTCTTATGTTAATCTGACCATATATCTCATTTCTCTCTACTTTCACTGGCTTATGTGAGTAATCACAAAATCATCATTTTTGAAATCCCACCCCTTCAATTATTTAAGTTTATTGGCCATCCTACAGTATTTCATAGTACCAAAATACAAAAGTGACCACCCCTTTCAATCCATCTTGCTGTTTTAAAAATAGTAACTCTCCACTAAACCTTAACTTTTTAAACAGGTAAAACTCAAGTTACCTACTTTCACATCTAACTTCTCTAGTGCACACTGCAGAGTGCATTCTTTTCAATCTTACCTTTAAGCATCCCTGTGACTAGCACTTTCTCTAATACCTGCTGGAAAGCACTAGGAAGCCTTAAACTCATACAAACACTGAACTCTCCTTGTTAACAAGTAGAAATTAATAGTAGGCACTAAACAGCCTATAATTGCAAAGTACCTTGCTAAGGAAACAGCTCCTATACTTTACAAAGAAAAAAAAAAAGCCCCAAACCAGGCATGCCCAAGGCTCAGCTTCCGGTGATTTCTCCTGTCCACCTGGTGAATCTGGGCATACTGGGGCAATGCAGCAATTGCCTCATGTACACAGACAACCCTCTTCTCCTACCACCCAACACTACAACCTGTGAGAGATGCACTTACATAGTCAAAATGGAAGCAACGATCTCTCCACCCAAGATTGTGCTAAACAGTCAAGAGGAGAAGGTTAACACCCACACTACACCTCAAGCAACACATAGCCCTTCTAAACCCACACCACCAACACCCACATATAGCAACACTAAATCCACATATGCAGAGGCCCTAAACTGTAACCTGCCCAAGCAACAAAGACCTCTGAAGCTGAAATGCAAACAAACACCAATCACAACCAATGTGTCACATAGTTCACAACACCAGTGTGCCACCCAGAAACAGCCCCTAAGGCAAGACAATGTACCTAACACTTTAGTCATAGGTGACTCTATAGTCCTGCACACTGATGTCCCTCTCACCAGGTTGAATAAGGAGAAAATTACAGTCAGCTGCCTGTCGGGTGCCAGGATCCGCCACATAACGCATGCACTCAAGTCACTCCACAACAAGTACAAATATGACTCTGTCATTGTCCATGTTGGAGTGAATGACTTGAGACGTACCTCCCTGGTCTACATAAAAAGAGACATGGAAGAGCTCTTGGATCATGTGGCCCAGGCAGGTATGACCCTAGCCCTGAGTAGCATCCTGCCTTCGCCCAGAATGATACCACAATATAAGGATAAAATGATTGACTTCAACAAATGGCTAAGCTTATGGTGTCATTCAAAGGGGATCCAGTATCTGTCTGCCTGGGATGACATGATTGACAGACCACGATGCTTTGCCAGAGATGGTCTGCACCTGTCGCCCCTGGGATTCAGGTTACTGGCTAAGACTCTTGCCACCCCTATAGTGCCTTTTTTAGGCAAACTTCAAATGACAAAACCACCACCATAACAGGTACAAGCATGCAAAATCTGAAGGTAATGCTACTCAATGCTAGAAGTCTAAACCTCAAAATGCACTCTCTCGAGGCACTCCTAAAAATGGAGAACATCGATATCTGTGCAGTAACTGAGACCTGGTTCAAGGCTCCAGAGAGCACCCCTGCAATACCAGGCTACAACTCTTACCACACTTTTCGGCCACCAAACCAGGACCAAAACACTAAAGGTAGAGGAGTGTCAATATTCATCAAGGATATTCACACCACCAGGCTAGTTGGCCAACACAATGTGTCTGAAATTCTCCAAGTGCAACTAACACTAGGTAAGACTGCAATCCAAATTGTAGCTTGCTACAGATCCCCCACCATACCCAAAGATTCTCACTACACCTTTCTAAACATACTGGAAAATATTAAGATAGAACCAAACACCCTAATACTGGGTGATTTTAACTACCTTGCCATTAACTGGGAAAACTACTCATGTCCCAACACCTTTGCTTAGCGGTTCTTGGAATTCATAAATTCCAACGCCCTGGATCAACTAATCCATAGTCCCACCAGGGGCTCCAATATCTTAGACCTGGTCATAACCAACATGGGAAATCAATGCTCCATACCTATGGTCACCCCCTCGTTAGTCAGGTCTGACCATAAGCTAATCACCCTTAACATCCACATCCCACCCCACCCCCCAGTAAAGAAACCACCATAAAAAACTTCTCCAAAGCCAACTTCATGCTACTCAAGTCAGAAGTGACAAACTTCATGACACCCATGTAGACGGGAACTGAAAGTTCAACTGCTGAATCCTACACTAAGGCACTGTACGAGCACATCCACTCATGCATGAATCGTGCCATCCCAAATAGAACCAAAATGCTCTCATCCAAAAAAGGAAGCCAATCTGGTGGTCCCCTGCCATAAACAAACTTTACAACAAAAGGAAGAAACTTTTGCAGAAAAGAGGAAAATCCCAGGATGCAAAAAACTCCCTTACTAGCCTCAGTAAGAAACTGAGATGCCTCATAAAATCCTCCAAAGCTAGTTACGAAAATAAAATTGCCAAAGATTCCAAAGACAACCACAAAGCATTCTATAACTATGTCAAGAATCTAAATGGCAATGCTCAGATCTGCTCTGAGCTAAAACAGAATGGCATTAAATATACTGATCCAAGGATATTGCCAATATCCTGGCAGATCGATTCAGTGCCAACTTCACCCCCTAAATGGCCCATCTCAATACCGGAAGATTGCCAAATTCCAGTAATAATGGCCACACAGGTACAAAATGCACTCTCTAAAGCCAAGAATACAGCATCCATGGGACCAGATGACATCCCGGGCTGTGTACTACATGAACTACAATATGAACTGGCACCTCACCTAAGTGTCATGTTTAATCATAGCCTCACCACAGGTTTCGTGCCCACTGAGTGGCAGAGCTACAGTTATCCCAATCCACAAGGGGGGATCCACCTTGGATCCCAGAAACTACCATCCCATCAGTCTGACAAGCCTTATCTGCAAGGCCATGGAGCATATTATCATGGAACTTATAAACAAAGACATTGGCAACCTTCAAACACTGGACCCCACCCAGTTTGGGTTTGTGAAGGGCCGATCTTGTCTCCTGAACCTGATTGACTTCTTTGAATCAGTCTCCAGAGCCATGGACAAGGGTAAGGTGGTCCACACAGCCTATCTAGACCTTGCCAAGGCCTTTGACACCATCCCCCCTCTGGAATCATAGATAAACTTACTAAGTTGGGCATTAATCCTTATGTCACCCAATGGGTTGCTAAATGGCTTACTGATAGAACCCACACTGTAAAAGTAGCCGACTCCAAATCCAGCTCCAGACAAGTGACAAGTGGAGTACCTCAGGGTTCAGTCCTGGGGCGCTCTTGTTTGGCATCTACTTCTCTGAAGTACATGTCAACACTAAGGGACTCTGGCTAACAAAGTTTGGAGATGACTGCAAACTGGGAGCCATTATTGAATCCCCAAATGATGTGGATACTCTACAAAAGGGCCTTACAGAAACAGATGCTTGGTGCCAGAGCCATGGGCTCAAGCTCAATGCCAAGAAATGTATTGTTATCCCCTTTGGGAAAAAACATGTATCCATGAATTACCATATAGGTGGCAGTACACTAAACACAGAAAGTGTGATAAGAGACTTAAGGACACAGGTGGACAGTGGTCTCACCTTCGATAACCACATCGCCACAACAGTCAGGAAATCCTTCTATGTGGCACACCTCATCATGAAGGGCTTTTCATCCAGAAAAAAGGAGGTCATTGTCCCACTGTACTCATCCCTCATTAGACCCATTATAGAATACAACGCCCCATTTGGTATGTACCTCTCAAGACATCTGCAACAACTGGAAAGGCCTCAGAAATACCTCACTAAAAGAATCACAGGCCTAAAGCAGATGCACTACGCTGACCGCCTTAAAAAACTCCAGTTATACTCTGTCACATATCGTCTACTCAGAGGCGATCTCTGCTTAACATACAAGGCCATGTCAAACCCAGAGCTGTTGGACATGCTACACTTAAAGAAATCCCAATCCCTCAGAGCTACACGCTCCAGGGATCTAAACTTTGTCATCACAATAAACAAAACATGCTGGAGGGATAGGTTCCTGACCCAGAGACTCCCCAGACTCTGGAATAGATTGCCCATACATGTCAAGCAGAGTGCCTCTTTGGACCTCTTCAAGAGGAACCTCGATGATTGGATGGGAGAAAGGAAATTCACCCCAGGGATCACGTCAGTCGCCCTGCTAGACAGGGGTCCAGGAAAGTATATAATGTGGGAAGAAATAGCCAGGGAATTGTTATGGCTAGGCTTGTATAGGCCCTAGGGCTTATAGCCTAGTACCAACCTATGAACCTATGAACCTATCTGCAGCACAAGGGTGTCACTATAGGGTCCCCTTGCGCTAATACCTATGCTAACTTAACTTTAGCATATTGGGAAGAGAAGCATATTTTTTCTGATGCCAGTGTATGGAAACGGTCACTTTTATTCTATGCTAGATTTGTAAATGACTTGTTTTTGATTTAGACGGGCACAAGAGAAGATCTGGATATGTTTCTGTCTTACATGAATAACACAACTGACTTTTTAAAGATTACTATGAATGTTTTGGCCAACATGATTGACTTTTTAGACATTAAATTGACTCTGGATTATATAGGTGAAACTGGGACTTCCATTCATAAGAAGTCTTGTTGGAAGAACCATTATTTGTCTCATAATAGTATGCACCCTAACTGTGTCTTTAAGAATATAACGAAGGGGCAGGCTCTAAGAGCCTCTAGACTATGTACAAATGACAATGATTTTAACAACAAGCTAGGATTATTACAACCTAGACTGGAGTTTTTAGGGTACAAGTCACATGAAATAGCTCCTTCAATGAGGTGGTTAGTCAAAGGAACAGAAGAGTGAAGCCTTTTTCATACAGAGAGCCTAGGCAGTTCCATCATTCGAGTTATCTTAACTCAGATCCCTTACGTATCTCCTTGAAGTATAGCAGTGATATTGGTTCCATCTCTGATGTTATCAACGACAACTGAAAAATCCTATTGACTGATGATAGTCTAAAAAGGTATATAGGGAAACAAACATTGTCTGTGTTTAAGAATAATTTGAACTTGAGGAGATTATGTAAAGGAACTCCCATGGTACATAACGCCATCTCTTCGAGAGTTGGTACATTTCCTTGCAGGCATTGCAAGTCCTGCTCATTCATTAAGAAGGGCAACAGATTTGTCCATCCCATAATGAACATGCTATACTCCCCTCGCTTATATGCTGACCGTACTACTAACAATGTAGTTTACTTAGCCCAGTGTGAACATTGTTGTTCATTCTATGTGGGTAAGATGAATAGATCATTAAAAGATTGTATATTACAACATGCCAGGGACATTAGAATAGGTGCTAAGCATAACTCTTTAGCACAGCATGTTGTTATGTATAATACTCATACCTTTTCTTTTATGATCATGTAGATCATATCCACTACAATAAGAGGTGGAGACATAGTGAGCAGGACTGAGACTGTGGAGTCTAACTAGATAGCTGAGTTTCTGGCAGATAAATCACCTGGCCTCAGTTGTGTGCTTCCCAGTAAACCTATTTTGAAGGGGCGGAGACCTAGTTCTTCATTAGTTCTTGATTGGTCTGACATTACTATTTAATTTGTGTTTTTATAGTTTTATGTGAACCTGATGAAGAGGAAACCCAAAATAACTTGTTCTGCTTCTGTTATATCTGATTAAATGGTTTCATATGGTCTTTGGAGTGGTAGTCCACATGTTTTATTAATTTATCAAATAGTATATAACTCTTTGGACAGGCCTGTCTTACATCACTCTTCATATGGATCTCTTAGCTTAACCAGCCATTTACAAGTACTTTTACTTTATTATTACTATATGCTGACATACATAATTTCCTAGCATTCTCCCTTATATTGAATCATTTCATTATTATCCTTAATTTTTCATGCCCAATTGTGTAAAATGCCTTATTAAGGTGTCCTATCATGGTTTCACCTCTTCTTTTTTGTTCATAAAATCATCCACATTTTCTCTATCATAAATAATTCTTGATAACGTTTCCCTTTTATACTACACATGCTCTCTTACAAAATATTTCCCATTTTAGTTTCAGATCTCCTTTCTATTATTTTCATAAAGATCTTATAAAAATTATCATTCAGCACTACTGGTCTCTAGTTATTTAATTTTCTATCTCCCTTCTTCTATATCAGTTTAAGTATTCCACTACATAATTTTTTATACATAAAACCTTCATTTAATCATTCATTCAAAATCTTTAAAATGTATATATATTGTTTGCCAGTCCCTTCAATTTTTATATATTTCATATCCTATTCCATCTGAGACTGCAGCCAAATCTATATTTACTTGTCCAAATACTTTATCGAGCTCATTTAAAGAAATCTCCTTTTCCAATTCTTTATATTCTTTTTCTGTTAACTTTTTACTTTTCAGATTTTTCTACCTTCCTTTTTTCTTTAAACATTTCTTGTACATATTATGATACTACACAATTCATAATCTTTTTCTTGAGTTCTATTTCTTCTTTTACATTTTTATTTCTCCCATTACAGTGCCATCTTCTTCTACTTATCTGCTTAAGTAACTCAATACTTTTCTTTTTCCTTGTAAAACATATCTTTGGTTATATAACAATTCTTGTATTTTTTCTTGATTTCTTTCATATAATTCTTTTCTTTGTCAAATAACTTTATTTCATTATGTTCTAAATGTTAGAATGCATCATTATATGTTATTTTATATTTTTCTTTCTCTACTTTTCTCACATCATACTACCACTGTAAAAAATATATTTTTTTTATATTTTTCCTTAAATATCACCCACCATTCAGACCTGTTTTTAGAAAATGTTCTCTTAGTAATATAATCTTTCCATAACTGCATTACTAATTTCCTTCCTTCTTCGTTCCATGCTTTATCACCCATATTTTTAATTCCTTTGCTTATTTTTATATATTCCTTGTTTTCTTTTATCTCTAGCATTATTGAAAGATGATCATAAAATGCCATTTCAACTACATCCCCTTCTCCTATAACCAACCCTTCTGATACTATAAAATAATCTATTTCAGTTTTATGCTTCTCTAACTCTTCTGTAAGTCCATTAATTTTTGTCCCAAAGTTTTAACTTACCACATCTTATAATTGCTAACATTTTTCTCATATAATTTCCTTTCTTTATACACTTTCCTCTTAAATCACAGTAACAGTCTCTTATTATTATACTCTCCATACGTATCACTATATAATCAAAAATCTGATGAAATAAGCTTTCCCTTTGTTTACAGCTAGTATAAGAATACAATGTTATAATACTGTAGACTTGTTCTTTCCATTTTAAATCTACAATGGTTAATCTTCCCATTTTTGCTAAAGTTACATCTAATATCTTTACTGTATTTCTACAAAATACAGCTATTCCAGAACTTCTCTCATTTTCCAAATTTCAGATTATCTTTCATCCCCATACTTTTTCTGTCTGTAATGTTTGTTCATGTGTTAAAAACTGTATCCCCGGGATTCATGAAGCTCGGCGCAAGGCCGGCGTAAGGCCTGCGCCGGCGGTGCATGGAATATCCGGCGCAGTAGCGCCATATACATATTAATGAGAGTGCACCGGAATCACAGACACGTGCGTAGTGTACGTGAGCGAGCCCAGGTAGGATGCGTCTGGAGGCGTGTCTAAGCCGGCAGGAGGTGAGCAACCTAATGTGCTGACAGCCACGGTCCGCCCACAATAGTAATGGCAGCAGCCAGGTCCCGTGCAGAATGAAACGCACGCAGTACGCAACATAGTCCACGTTCCAAATCAACGGAGAAGCAAATAGAAGCCACCAAGGCATAAGTGTACCCGTTCAAGGAGCAAAGGATACGCATAAGACCGCCGCCGTTCCGCAATGTACTGTCAGTGTTTACACTCAGAGAAGGTGTACAGCCGATGTCAGCGCCGCACCGACATAGGAGCAGCGACTAAGGTCACCACCTGTCCCACTGTGTTTGGGCAGTCTCTCCATGGACAGTTGTGTCCCGAAAAACGTATTAGAAATGGCTGATGTGCTACTGAATGTAGGACACAATGATATCCCGTATGTAATGTAATGGTAGCATGAATTGGTTATTTCTGTAACAGAAATACCGAAATGACACAATAAACAGAATAAGCAAGGAAATTGCCACAATAATAAGCAAATTATTTAGGCAAACAAGTGAATTTCTATGCTATATAGTGACCGTTTGTATGTGTCGGCCTGTAAAGGCAGATGTGAGTCCCGGAAATATCCCAGATCGGAAAATGGAAAAGGTGGAAACCCCAGCAGCGACATGGGCATGGTCACCAGGGTTACCTGCTGTCCCAAAGTGCCATGGACAGTCCCTGATTGGACAATCGTGTCCCTGCAACAATCGTAAAATGGAAAATGACCTGCGATCCCCTGCCATAAATTCCCGCAATATACATGTAAATAGTAGCATAAAACATATACATTACGGTATGGAACACAGACATGGCATAAGAAAATAAATAAGGAACCCAAACGCTAACAGAATAGGCTCATAGTATGGCAAACAAGTGAAGTTCTGTCTACTGCACTAGCCCTGGGTATGTGTAGTCCTGCAAATATCGAAGTGTCCACATAACATGCCCCACCATGGGCATTGGAAAAGGTGCCAACCATAATGGTCACAAGCAGTAGTGACAGTACATAGCCGGGTAGCTGTGCCGACATAACAACAGTAAGGAAGCAAGATACCCCAAACACAGGCAAACATGTGCATAGCAACATATCCCAGACCCAGCAACATCTTTGTTGCATACACCGGATGGTGTATGATGAAGTGTAATATCCAGAAGCAGAACACATGCATTCGGATGTACTACACAATAGCCTCATTGTACATGTCAGTCACACCCATGTATACCCCTGCACCCAAACCTGCTAGCATCCGTGTGCAGCTATACAACCACACACAATGTGCATACCTGAACTGTGGTAAGATGTTCGTGTTAGGCAATGCCACGCGGGCAAATCATTACCCACATGTCAGCAACCCACCGCAGGTACAGATATGTAAATGGCTGCATGTGAATGTGTCAGCAGAATGTGTACATCCGGCATGTAGTATGTACCCGTCCAAACCATCTAGGTTTGCATACGACACGGTGCACATAAGTGTACACATGTGGACAAGTCGGTCGGTGGACCACCGCATCGACGATCATCTCTGCAGTGAAGTCGATCACATATAGCGGAACAGGTGCCTAACACACAGGACATCCTAACAGGGTGCTACAGGCAAAGAAGGGGAAACTGGGACATCACATGTGGAGATGAGCGTGGCTGGACGGACAAATACACACGGTCAAGGTAAAGGATGGAACAACATGCATATGGCTGGATGGATGTTGTTCGTAAATATATAGAAACACATATGAAGTTCCAGTTTACACTCGAAATACTATATAATGTATTGAATTGTACCGTACAATATGGCAGCAGAACTAAGCCTGCATGTAATTGGTGAAGCTAAGCTGTACTGTGATGGAATTCTGAACCTGGCAGTAAGCAGGACAGCAGGCTCATGTCTGTCATCATTAATTATTTGCTGGGTTACAGAACAATAAATGTATGTACATGCATAACAGCACTCCTTCCCCAGAGGAGGATGGCCTTGTGAGCTCAATGGAAGATAGCAGTACAACTCCCTACCAGACAGACAAAGCAACGTATCAAGAAATTAACTGTCCACTGTATCGTAACAGTCTAGGGTCCTTGAAACAGCTACAATCACAAAAGGATACTGTAATGTACAAGGTGCCTTGCAAGCCTGTGTTATTCCCATGAGAAAACAATTTAAAAGCACGAGCCCAGCACCCACGTATGTATAGACTATTGCGGACCATAGTGATGGAAATGCCCTGTGACCGACCACGCCAGTAAGTTGGGCAAATGCTGATTGTAAACACTATATAAAGAAACTGCTTACTGTATAGAGTCAGACAAAACTCCCATACTTGGACTGTACATTATTTAGCCTGCCTGTGTACACTACTAAAACTGTCCGAACCCGAGCCTCCTGTGTTATCGGCTGTCACTTAGAAAAGTCTACTGATAACTACAGTCTGGTTGTAACAACATATTTCACATCGTGATCCTTGTAATCCGAATTCCTTGGTAAGCTACAGGTCAGAGTGCATGGCTGGTTAGACATGTACGCGGAGAATATGCATAAATGGTTCTTCTTGAATGAAAAGACCTCCGACTGAATTGTTGTGTGTAAAGAGGCTGTTTACTGTCTGATCTGTGGCTGAAAAGCGGAAAACTGGATCCCAAGAAGAAAACGTGCAGCCGTAAACAGGAGGCCCAGGTAAGGAGTGTCTGCCTTTTTGTGTCTATTGTAGATCAGGGACCAGACTACATTGTGTTTCTGTTAACAGTAGTGATATCGGGTCGAAGACCTACCCACATACTGTTAAATCTGAACATAGGTCAGGGGAACACACAGCAGAGTAAATAGTGAATGTAGACACTACAGTGGATACAGGGAAGGAGACACACGTGTTATGACAGAAGGGTACGTAGCAGTCGTGTAGAGGATATGGGAGATTATTGAAGCAACAGATCATGTGATCCGCATTTGACGGGTGGCGTGAAGAATATGCAATCGCAGAGAGCACATAATGTGAGTTACGCAGCAAAATGGGGTAATAAATATGACATTGATGGTATATTAGGCAACATACCGTTACTGAAACATTGTAATCGCTGAAAATCCGATGCATATGTTCCAAGGTAAACACCTGTTCCACCCTGAGAGGGATATGCCCTCTCTGGCCAGCCGTGTCCTGTAAATAAACCGAACACATGTCAAATGTCCTGATATCTCAGGACAAACATTTCCCAGATATATATCAAAATGGTAGCATAAAAGAGTACCCACTGCCCACAAGGACACAGTCCGACAAGCTCTACACTTTACATATGCACAGTGGTGTCCATTGTAGGACCCAAAATTGTGGAAAGAATCGAATAATGTGTTATTTCAACGTACCTGAACTCATTGTCGTCACAGGTACACATATGCACCGCAAGCGTGTTTAATGTTGCTGATAGCTGTCCATGTAATGCAGCACAGATGCACAGAAATACCCAGGGTACCGGGTCCATAGAACTGCATCCACATCACACTTCCGCACACATGACGGATGTGTAATGGGTACTGTCAATTGTTGCAGTCAAGGGATTCTGGGTATGTAGACTCTGTGCTCGGTGTTGTTTCGCAGGCAATCCTTTCTCCGCCCGTGGGAGGATGTGTCGTATCACCTGCCTCAGTCTCCGCTAATAATGCAAACCATACTCCGGAGAATGCTAAATGTAGGTGTGTAATGTGTACAGCCCCATACTACTGTCCAGTAGGCAATTGTCATGGATGGACACCCGTATGGCCAGAATGGCACCCACAACTGCAAACCCGGGTAAATGACATAGCTGCGGGAAGGCATAACACAGGAAATACACATAGGGACTACAGTTGACATTCCACATACAAAGCAGGACCGTCGTGCCAACACCGGCGTACACAGCACTCAATCTGCCAGCAACAGACTGAGGAGCACCCGCTACCGTACAGCGTAACAGATGTGCGACCTGTGGAACACATACTAATGGCACACACACAACGTCAAGTAGGATATGTAAACTATGGCTTTCCCACCTATGAAGACAACATGGTTAAATGAATGCATAGGTAAGCAACATGTTCTGGTGGTGTTATAGTGGAAATACAGTGACGGATATGTCCCATTGGGACGTCTGCGGTTTAAATTGAGCATTTGCTAACCAGCATCTTTGGATGTATGTAATTTGTCCACAGTAGTAAATCACCTGGTTATGTAGCACCATGTGGAATGGGTAGTCCAACAGACATCCGCGATTTCTGAACACACAGTATCAGTGAAACCCACTGCTCACAAGGACACAGTCCGACAAGCTCTACACTTTACATATGCACAGTGGTGTCCAATGTAGGACCCAAAAATTTGTCTAAAGACAGGAATGCCGCCTTCTTTCAACACTTAAGTGAACTCATTGTCGTCACAGGTACACATATGCACATAGCGTGTTTAATGTTGCTGATAGCTGTCCATGTAATGCAGCACAGATGCACAGAAATACCCAGGGTACCGGGTCCATAGCACTGCATCCACATCACACTTCCGCACACATGACGGATGTGTAATGGGTACTGTCAATTGTTGCGGTCAAGGGATTCTGGGTATGTAGACTCTGTGCTCGGTGTTGTTTCGCAGGCAATCCTTCCTCCGCCCTGTGGGAGGGATGTGTCTAGCACCTGCCTTACTCTCCGCTAATAATGCAAACCATACTCCGGAGAATGCTAAATGTAGGTGTGGAATGTGTACAGCCCTATACTAGTGTCCAGTAGGCAATTGTCATGGATGGACACCCGTATGGCCAGGATGGCACCCACAACTGCAAACACGGGTAAATGACATAGCCGCGGTAAGGCATGACACAGGAAATACACATAGGGACCACAGTTGACATTCCACATACAGAGCTGGACTCTCGTGCCAACACCGGCGTACACAGCACTCAGTCTGCCAGCAACAGACTGAGGAGCACCCGCTACCGTACAGCGGAACAGATGTACGACCTGTGGAACACATACTAATGGCACACACACAACGTCAAGTAGGATATGTAAGCTATGGCATTCCCACCTATGAAGACAACATGGTTAAATGAATGCATAGGTAAGCAACATGTTCCGGTGGTGTTATATTGGAAATACAGTGACGGATATGTCCCATTGGGATGTCTGCGGTTTATATGAAGCAGTTGGTAACCAGCATCTTTGGATGTATGTCAATTGTTCACAGTACTAAATCAGCTGGTTATGTAGCACCATGTGGAATGGGTAGCCAAACAGACATCCGCGATTCCTGAACACACAGTATCAGTGAAATCCAATGCTCACAAGGACACAGTCCGACAAGCTCTACACTTTACATATGCACAGTGGTGTCCATTGTAGGACCCAAAAATTTGTCTAAAGACAGCTCTTCCGCCTTATTTAATCACCTAACGGAACTCATTGTAGTCACAGGTACACATATGCACAAGCGTGTTTAATGTTGCTGATAGCTCTCCATGTAATGCAGCACAGATGCACAGAAATACCCAGGGTACCGGGTCCATAGAACTGCATCCACATCACACTTCCGCACACATGACGGATGTGTAATGGGTACTGTCAATTGTTGCAGTCAAGGGATTCTGGGTATGTAGACTCTGTGCTCGGTGTTGTTTCGCAGGCAATCCTTCTTCCCGCCCTGTGGGAGGGATGTGTGCGTAGCACCTGCCTTACTCTCCGCTAATAATGCAAACCATACTCCGGAGAATGCTAAATGTAGGTGTGGAATGTGTACAGCCCTATACTAGTGTCCAGTAGGCAATTGTCATGGATGGACACCGTCTGGCCAGGATGGCACACACAACTGCAAACGCGGGTAAATGACATAGCCGCGGTAAGGCATGACACAGGAAATACACATAGGGACCACAGTTGACATTCCACATACAAAGCCGGACTGTCGTGCCAACACCGGCGTACACAGCACTCAGTCTGCCAGCAACAGACTGAGGAGCACCCGCTACCGTACAGCAGAACAGATGTGCGACCTGTGGAACACATACTAATGGCACACACACAACGTCACGTAGGATGTGTAAACTATGGCATTCCCACCTACGAAGACAACATGGTTAAATGAATGCATAGGTAAGCAACATGTTCCGGTGGTGTTATATTGGAAATATAGTGACGGATATGTCCCATTGGGATGTCTGAGGTTTATATGAAGCAGTTGGTAACCAGCATCTTTGGATGTATGTCATTTGTTCACAGTACTAACTCAGCTGGTTATGTAGCACCATGTGGAATGGGTAGTCAAACAGACATCCGCGATTGGGGAACATACACCAGCAGTGAAAAGCACTGGGCAGGTGGACACAGTCCAGCAACATCTAACTTGACATATGCACATCGGTGTCCATTGTAGGACCCAAAAATTCTGTTCAGAGAATGCCTGCTAGCTTCCTGCATTACTCATGTGATCTAATTGTCGTCACCACGTCACAGGTACACATAGGCACGCAAGCGTGTTCAATGTTGATGATAGCTGTCCATGAACTGCAGCACACATGCACAGAAATACCCAGGGTATCGGGTCCATTCAGCTGCGTCCACATCACACTGCAGCACACATGAAGGATGTGTAATGGGTACTGTCCACTGTTGCAGTCAAGGGAGTCTGGGTATGTAGAATCTGGCCTCGGTGTTGTTTCGCAGGCAATCCTTTGTCCGCCCGTGGGAGGGCGTGTCGCACATCGTCACTCTCCGCTAATAATGCACACCATACTCCGGGGAATGCAAAATGCAGGTGTGAAATGTGTACAGCCCTATACCAGTGTATAGTAGGCAATTCACATGGATGGACAAGCGTATGACTAAGATGGCACACATAAATGCAAATCCGGTGGAATTACACTGCCGTAGTAAGGCATTACACAAATCATACACATAGGGACTACAGTTGACATTCCCCATACAAGAAACACAGACAACCAGCCGATGACGTCCAAAGCAAAGGCGAGGTACTGTAGGGACCGTCAGTGACCAACCAGAGCACACCAAGAATTAAAGGCAGTCACCATAGTCTATTGGAGCCCACTTCGTCTGCTTCATAAGCAGACTTATTCAGACTACATACAATGCAGTCCAACCTACTACATTTACAAGCATTAATTGGTTGGTACATTAGATGTGCTAGGTACTAATTACATGCCTTAAAGGCAGACAAGCGAACAAACCTTACTTGGGTTACACATCCCACACAGTGAGGACATCAGACATTGCTTGAAGGTACAGTCTTCATCGGAAAATGGAAATATATGTACATATATGAAACATGAACCAACATAAAATGTTTTCCAAATGTCTGACTGTGTAAGCTACATATATATGTCCTACGGATTGTGCCAATATATTAACAGAACTGCAGACACCTAGTAATATGAATGAACCATAATATATACACATAAACCGTATGAATATGACTACTGTAAAATAGACCAACGAAATGTAAAGATTCACAATGTGCTAATGTAACATTCATTTAGAAGGTTACTTAAATAAATCAATCCAGACATCCATGTGTAAATACTAACAGAAGGCCAGCGAGGTGCTTGCCCTCACATGTACTGGGATGTCGTTCCACAGCATAGTGAGTGTCTGGGTGATGAATCCGTCCCAACAACACGTTCGATTAATGACAGTGTCAAGGTGTCGTCAGCTGCCCTTGTGGTTCTGAGGGATCTACCTTATTTACGTGAAGCATAGTCATCAGATCTGGGTTCAACCTAGCCGTGCATGCCAGGCACGGGTCACCTCTGGGCAAGTGGTATGCAACTGTATACAGCTGGAATCCTTTCAGTCGGTCAGTATAACACATATACCTGAGACCCTGCATCCGTTTGTCGAAGAACTGTTGGTGCCTTTCCAGCTGCTGCAGGTGTTGGGTCAGATACATTCTGAATGGGGCATTGTACCCAATCATAGGTCTATTGAGTGATGAGTACAAGGGGACAATGACCTCACCTGATCTAGATGTGAATCCTTCATGATGATGTGGGCAATGTGGAAGGTCTACCTAACTATGTTAGCAACATGTGTGTCTAACGAACGGTTAACAACAACACGTGTCCCCAGATCACTGGTAACCCCCTCCGTGTTCAGTGGACTGCCACCTATATGTTAGCTCGGGGTAACCTTGTTCATCCCGAAGGGTATGCCTATGCATTTCCTGGCATTTAGCTGTAGGACATGTCTCTGGTACCACTTATCCACATCTGTGAGGCACTCCTGAAGGATATCTGTGTCAGATGTGTGTCTGACTTTGGCATCCGGTTTGCAGTCGTATGCAAACATTGTCACCCATAACCCCTGTGTGTGCGTGTACATTGGAAACGTAGATGCTGGAAATAGTGGACCCAGGACTGAGCCCCATGGGACACCACCTGTGACTGGCTGTGAGTATGACATGGCGCCAGCAACTATGGCCATGTGTGTTCTGTGACCTAGCCCGTTTGCAACCCATATGGCGATGTATGGATTTACATTCAAGATGACGGGTTTATCAAGTATACCCGAGGGGGGTATTGTGTCGACGGCCTCTGCCGGGTTGAGGTAGGCTGTATGGACTGCTTTACCCTCAGCAATGGCCTTGGTGACTGATTCTACAAAGTGAAACACGTGTAAAGGGCATGATCTGACTATGACCAAGCTAAACTGGGTTGTATCCAAAGTATGCGGGTCCCCTATGTCCTTATCTATGTGTCCCATTATGATCCATCTCCATGGCTTTGCAGATAAGGCTTGTCAAACTAATGGTATGGTAATACCCAGGGTCAGTGGAGGCACCATCTATGTGGAGTGTGACTACAGTCGCCCTGTGCTACTACTCAGGTACGTATCCTGAGGTGAGGCTAGGATTACACAGCTGTCCGAAGTGTGGGTTAAATTCCCCATAGAGTTCCTGGAGTGCACAGCTGGGACACCATGTGGACCCATGGATGTTGTGTTGACTGCCTTGGGGCTGGATGTGGGTAATGCTGGACATACCAACGGCAGGCGTGCCACGTTCCCGAGTCCGATGCCCAAGGGACCACACACATAGCCGGCCTTAGGCATAGGCCAAGTAGGTAGCCGTCTAGGGTGTTGCTCTACTCGGGGCACCTTTCCAGACTCTATTTGGTGTAGGTACACCAGGAGGGGGGTAGCGGGTGACGTATTGGTGGCAACCTCTGCCTAGGTCACCACTTACCCTAAGGCCACTCATCTCGTGGGTAATACAGCAGTACCCACACCCAGGCGGGTCATCGCTAGGGTCATTGCTAGTATGGCACATCATCTACGTGGAAGGAAACCATATATCCCCAGACAAAAAGGCACAGTATAATGCCTGTTCGGCGGCGAAAGGCAGAGATACGTCACCGGCGGCGGTGCGGACGTACTGCGCGAGATGTCCGTTAACAATGCCGACAATGTGTCGCTTTGTGAAACAAACTCCACAGAGACATTCAATAATAGACAGCGACGGACAACCCGATGTCCTCGTGTCTGAGCTGTTCAACCTGTTACGCCATGTTAAATGTGTGTAGCACAGCGGAACCGGCCCAAACAAAGCAACGGACATGTCTGTGGCTCAGTGAAAGTCGCGCAATGTTAAACCCTTGTAATATTGCGACACAGGCCATACATACGGAGGGTTAGTAATGGAAGTAGGTTAGTTCGATCAGACCGTGTGCAATTAGTATAACGAGATCTACAACGGATACACCGCCAATCGAGCACACGGTTAAGACTAATTGGGGGCGTGACATGGTACCATGGACACGGACAAAACGTGCCCATATGACTCATCTAACATTCGTACAGGGTCAGGGCGGTCCCGCACAGTGGGCGGCCAAGACCAAACCCAAAGCACCACAGCAACACCCTGACAATCGAAGGCCTGTATGCATATGGGATATAAGCAGCTGTCATCTGAACAGCCCTGTGGTGACGACATATGCATCCTGGGCCATGAGCGAGGAATTAGGAATGTTCAACATGCAGTACCGCACCTTTCCCAGCAGGAGAATGGATGCCTGTGACGTGCGTGTGTGCGGGGGGGGTGATATGTAAATGTACATAGGTACCACGGGTATGCATATTAATGACAACGAACAGCTAACGTGCACTGGTCACAGTAAGAGTCAAAGCGTGACTGCAGTCACGTTGGAATTATGACTATAGAACATATAGATGTGCACGTCTTCGTAAAGCGTCCCTGCTGCAAACACTGTTACATATATTAAGCTGTAACTGCTTTCTGCACACGTCCGTCAACCGGATCAGACATATGTTACGGAATAGTCACAAGTATAAAACACGTAACCACACAGACACTGTAAACATATATAAGCGGACTACGGATATGTATGCGCGGCGCGTAACCCACAATCCGGACATGCGGTATGCGTGTGCGTGTGTGATCCAGTGGAACCAAGGAAGGTTACGGATGTCTCCTCCACACGTTTACATTCATAATTGTCAAATATATGCTTAAATAGTACCTATTGATTCCATGCTTTGTTATCGTAATGCTACTATTATACACATCGATATACAATAACCTGATCAACACACTACATTCTAAGGTGCACTCTCACCAATAATCAACTATGTGTCCGGATACTGATTGTATTTACCAATATTGTAGATATATTAACACATTGTTGCCGTATTATTGTTTCCATGAAGTAAGGCATGCAACACTGATATGTATATGTCACGTTATAATCAAGACTTGGAGCACTGTCCACCTAACTATGAGCAGGTTTATTGATTATTTCGCTTTAAACCGACTCTGAAGGAAGTGAATTAGGGACGGCTATGTCATGACATCCGTGCTCTCTCCGGTGCCCCATGTTAGTAGTTGAGAGAGCTCAGTATCCTTTCACTGTGGAGTCTATCGTATTTGACAGTGTCTGTTTCTGCCGATATATGTTCCATAATGTCGTTTATGAAGATGGGCAGGACACAAGGTTTGCTGTATTTACGCATACTGGCACGTGGATATAGATAGGCCATGTCATACAAACGATGGGTAGTCAAGCAGACATCCACGACTGGGGAACATACAGCGGCAGTCAATACCACTGGCCAGATGGGGACAGTCAAACACGTTCTACACTTTACAAATGCACATCGGTGTCCATTGTAGGACTCCAAAAATTCTGACTGTTTTGCCAGTATCGCCAAGAACAGCCAATCCGAGTACAAACCGTGACTACGGCACAGCTAGACATATGCACCACCAGCGTGTTTAAGGTTGATGATACCTGCCCATGACATGCAGGACATATGAACAGAGGTCCCCAGACTGCCGTGTCCATACATGTCGTCCATATCCCAGTTCCGCACACATGAAGGATGTGTCATGCGTCCCGTGGGGGGTTGCAGCCCTGGTATCCTGGGTATGCAAAATGGGTCTCGGTGTTGTTTGGCTGATAATCGGTTGTCCCGCCCGGTGGGAGGGCTGCGGGTACAGGGCGATGCCTTAGTCCCCAGTAAGGATGCAAAGCACCCATAGGGTAATGCTAAAGGCATGTGTGAAATGTGTTCAGCCCTACATCAGTGTCCAGTAGGCATTTCCCAAGGATGGACAAACGTACGGACAAGATGGCACCCATAATAGCAAGCCTGGTGGAATCACACAGCCGTAGTAGGGCATGACACAGGACATAAAGATGGAAACAGCAGTACATACACCCCGTACACATCCATCCTGCCATGCGAATCCCAGCGTACACAGCAGCGAAGGTGCTATCCAGTATGTGGGGATCACCCGCCTCCACTCTGCGGAACATACCTGCGACCTGTGGAACACATATTAATGGCACACCAACAACGTCAACTAGGAAGGTCATACTATCGCTAAAATATGGAGTTCACACACATAACCGACATACTGTCATGAATACATAGGTTCTACATGTACCGGCTGTGTTATACTGACAATACAGTGGCGGATAATTCACAATGGTACCTGTGAGGATTATGTAAAGCAGTTGCCAACCTGCAGGACTACAGTAACACCCTATGGGTAAATTGTGGAAGGACACGGGTTACGTAGCACTACATAATATGGGTAGGCGGACAGACATCCGGGAATGGGGAACATACGGCAGTCAAACCCACTGGCCGAATGGACACAGTCCAACATGTCCTAAACTTTACATATGCACATCGGTGTCCATTGCAGGACCCAAATATTACTCCTTAAGTGAGTGTGAGCAACATAGTGTGAACGGAAGAGGTGACAGCCGTGACTACGGCACAGGTAGATATATGCACCACAGGTGTCTTCAAGGGTGATGACAGCCGTCCATGAAATGCAGGACATATGAATAGGACTCCCCAGGCTGCTGCATCCATACACGTACTTCCATCCCATTTCCGCACACATGAAGGGTGTGCAAGGGGTACTGTCGACGGTTGCAGACATGGGATCGTGGGTATGCATATATGGGTGTCGGTGTGGATTGGCAGATGATTCATCGTCCGCCCGTGTGCGGGGCGTGGCCATGGCATATCGTTACTCCGCAATACTAATACCGATCATCCACGGAAATGGAGAATGCAGCTGTGAAATGTTGACAGCCCGATACTAGTGTCCAGTAGGCAGTTCCATGGATGGACAAGCGTCGGCCAAGATGGCACCCATAGCTGCAAACCTGGGGAATCCCACAGCTGTTGCAAGGCATAACCCAGGAATACAGATCCGGTGTACAGTACACACTCCCCATTCAAAGAAAGACCGCTGGGCAGATACCGGCGTACACAACACTCCATGTGCCAGCACATCTATGGGGATCCTGCGCTTCCATACAGTGGAACAGATGGGTCACCTGTGTAAAGATACCAATGGCACAATCTCCACGTCTGCTGGGAATGACATAGGATGGTCAAACTATGGCGTTGACACCAAAGAAAGACATCCTTCGGTGAATTAATAGGATTGATGTCAATACACCATGGCAAACACCCAATGAACAGGGAAGACTTGCTGGCACCCTATGGCCACAAACCATGTCACACATAGGTAGATGGAACAGTCAACATAAACATTTCGTCCACGACAGGTCGCATATGGTATCCAAAGGTACTTCATAGACATGTATGCGCTATCACCCGTTGGGCCCGTGAGACTTACACATAACATGGAAGTATCCAGGCTTTAAATGTCCACCCTTACACTTCCATTTGTCACTTTCTATGCGAGCAATGGAGATGTAGCCACAGCATAGAAAGCAGAGGCGTACTGCTAACGAAACACACACATGTCAACATCACAGAAAGCATACTATGAACACACGTATTACATGATATTGTACTATGCAACACAAACAAACCGGAAACCTGCAGCAAGAATAGTCGCCGTAGTTCGACACAACACAAGTCTTCGTAACATTTGAACAGTTCATTAAAACATGCAGCGTTTTCGTTGTTTCCTAGCGATGTGCAGGAAATATGCTATGTCTAAGAATGTTCACAAACAACAATGTGAGTCTTAACATGATTTTAAATATCACACTGTTGATTGTGAACACTGTAACAAATTGCTTATTCAGTTGTATGGTGAAAGCAGCGGAAACACACACACACACGGAAGGGACGGAGATGAACCTCGCCTATTTACATGAACTCAGTACAGTATGAATCATTTACACAGCGCTACCGAGTTAACTGGCGTGGCTGTCAGAGGCATACATGTAGGCTGCTCCCGTCACCCGCAAGACAATATTTGGAAATAGCCAAGGCATGTGTTGCGAAGCATCTAAAAGCATAATCAGTCGCAGGGGCAGCTGGAAACACACACACACACACACACCACGGAAGGGACGGGGCGAATCTCGACTATCTACATGAACACACTACTGTATGAAGCATTTACAGAGCAGCTACCGAGTTTGCTAAACAGGCGCTGTCACAGGCATACTTGTAGGCTGCTGACATCACCCGCAAGACAATAGTTGGCAATAGCCAAGGCATGTGTTGCGGGCGTCTAAAAGCATAATCAGTCGCAGAGGCAGCTGGAAACACACACACACACGGAAGGGACGGGGGCGAACCTCGACTATCTACATGAACACACTACTGTATGAAGCATTTACAGAGCAGCTACCGAGTTTGCTAAACAGGCGCTGTCACAGGCATACTTGTAGGCTGCTGACATCACCCGAAGACAATAGTTGGCAATAGCCAAGGCATGTGTTGCGGGCGTCTAAAAGCATAATCAGTCGCAGAGGCAGCTGGAAACACACACACACACGGAAGGGACGGGGGCGAACCTACGACTATCTACATGAACACACTACTGTATGAAGCATTTACAGAGCAGCTACCGAGTTTGCTAAACAGGCGCTGTCACAGGCATACTTGTAGGCTGCTGACATCACCCGAAGACAATAGTTGGCAATAGCCAAGGCATGTGTTGCGGGCGTCTAAAAGCATAATCAGTCGCAGAGGCAGCTGGAAACACACACACACACGGAAGGGACGGGGGCGAACCTCGACTATCTACATGAACACACTACTGTATGAAGCATTTACAGAGCGCTACGAGTTTGCTAAACAGGCGCTGTCACAGGCATACTTGTAGGCTGCTGGCGTCAGCCGCCAAGACAATAGTTGGCAATAGCCAAGGCATGTGTTGCGGGCGTCTAAAAGCATAATCAGTCGCAGACGCAGCTGGAAACACACACACACACAGAGACACACACCACGGAAGGGGCGGGGGCGAACCTCGACTATCTACATGAACACACTACTGTATGAAGCATTTACAGAGCAGCGCTACCGAGTTTGCTAAACAGAAGCTGTCACAGGCATACTTGTAGGCTGCTGACATCACCCGCAAGACAATAGTTGGCAATAGCCAAGGCATGTGTTGCGGGCGTCTAAAAGCATAATCAGTCGCAGAGGCAGCTGGAAACACACACACACGCACACACGGAAGGGACGGGGGACGAACCTCGACTATCTACATGAACACACTACTGTATGAAGCATTTACAGAGCAGCTACCGAGTTTGCTAAACAGAGCGCTGTCACAGGCATACTTGTAGGCTGCTGGCGTCAGCCGCCAAGACAATAGTTGGCAATAGCCAAGGCATGTGTTGCGGGCATCTAAAAGCATAATCAGTCGCAGACGCAGCTGGAAACACACACACACACACACACACACGGAAGGGACGGGGGCGAACCTACGACTATCTACATGAACACACTACTGTATGAAACATTTACAGAACGCAGCTACGAGTTTGCTAAACAGGCGCTGTCACAGGCATACTTGTAGGCTGCTGGCGTCACCCGCAAGACAATAGTTGGCAATAGCCAAGGCATGTGTTGCGGGCGTCTAAAAGCATAATCAGTCGCAGAGGCAGCTGGAAACACACACACACACACACACACACCGCGGAAGGGACGGGGCGAACCTACGACTATCTACATGAACACACTACTGTATGAAGCATTTACAGAACGCAGCTACGAGTTTGCTAAACAGGCGCTGTCACAGGCATACTTGTAGGCTGCTGGCGTCAGCCGCCAAAGACAATAGTTGGCAATAGCCAAGGCATGTGTTGCGGGCGTCTAAAAGCATAATCAGTCGCAGACGCAGCTGGAAACACACACACACACAGACACACACACACGGAAGGGACGGGGCGAACCTCGACTATCTACATGAACACACAACTGTATGAAGCATTTACAGAGCAGCTACGAGTTTGCTGAACAGGCGCTGTCACAGGCATACTTGTAGGCTGCTGGCGTCACCCGCAGGACAATAGTTGGCAATAGCCAAGGCATGTGTTGCGGGCGTCTAAAAGCATAATCAGTCGCAGAGCCAGCTGGAAACACACACACACACAGCGTCACACACACACACACACACACACACACACACACACACACAGCGGAAGGGACGGGGCGAACCTCGCCTATCTACATGAACACACTACAGTATGAAGCATTTACAGAGCGCTACGAGTTTACTGAGCAGAGCGCTGTCAGGAGGCATACCCCTCGTGAGTGGTATCATTTGCAAAGGCAATCGCCCGATCGGGTGTTGGACAGAGTCGAGTCACGCAGTCTGTTCCCATCCCACGATCGCCCTACACTAACACGTTAGTGCTGCAGTCGAGAATAACAAGTAACTACTGATCAGTACATCACTGCATACTGGGCATGCTCAGACACTTAGACTCGGCACAGGGCAGACATGCATACACATGTAGCCGGCATGGGTGGCGTAATGTGGACCGTCGTGTGTGTCCAGCCACACAACAGAAACCTGGCCATGCCACAGGCGTGGCCGCTGCGTAGGGGCTAGAGGCATGCACCCGGGGTATTACTGCAGACGGCGGCGGTGTGCACTGTGCTGTGTGTCTATCTACACAGCTGCCTACTGGGCATGCTCAGACACTTAGAGTCGGCACAGATCAGACATGCATACACATGGTGCGGCAGCATGGGTGGCGGAATCACGGACCATCCTGTGTGTCCGGCCACAACAGTAACCGGTCATGCCACAGGCGTTGTTGTTGCTGCGGGGAATATGTAGGTGCAATTAACCATGTGTAGGACTGGCCTACAGTTTGTTGCATGCTACAGACAACCCTCCCAAACACAGGATACCTTCACAGATGTCCTGAGGACACTGGTGAGTGGGCATGCTCTCACAACAGCACCGTTTGGGTGACATGAACCACCCATACATAGCCTGGGAACATTACCCATGGCACAACACAGTCGCCAGCAGTCCCAGGTGTTCACACACCTGGCCACTGTTAAACAGCCATGCACCATACATACCAGGGGGGGGATGTCTGACAGTTCTGCCCATCACGCATGGTGAGGATATGCCCCACAGGATGTACAGCCCTCAATGGTGATGCAAGACCGTATAGTGGATCCACTGGTCATCCACTCACTGTAACCAACACCAGCATGGGGACCTCAGTGATGACCTCTCCACAGAAAACCACACATCATATGACGGTGTGGTACCCTACATGTCCTCCATGCCAATGTTGAACAGAGGCCAGACCGGCAAGCGCCTAACGAATGCCTTCCCGACCACCCACATGCATGTCTGCAACAGGCAAACATGATGACATCAGGACCTTGTCCACCACAGGTAGGCACATGGTGTGGTGGACGCAGCCACTGACTACCTGTACATCAACAGTTGGAGCTACTACATGGCAGGGCAATGACAGTACCAGGAAACCATCACCCATTCATACCGGCGTCACCATACCCCACATACCAACATCCAGGTCCGCTCGTGGGAGTGGTACTGCAGAGGGCACATGAGACAACCACAGGGCCTTCCCTAACTGTGGTAAGGACATGGTTGGGGGCACACAGACTTGCCTGGAAATGGTCCAGAATGGTACAACAGTCACTGCACCCACAGACATTGTCTGCATACCACAGGACATGTTCCATGCATACATCCCCAACAGGGAACATATCCATCCCACCAGAGTGTATCCTCCCAAACATGTCATATGGCCTGGAGTGATCCCATATCTCTATGGCGTTTGACCGTCAGCAATGGGCACCGATGGTTTCCCTGGCTGTGTGCTACCCATCCTCTTTGAGGCCCTCGGCCCACACATGCGACCACTGTGTCATGTTAGCCTTACTATGGGCTATGTCCCCAATGGATGCCATATGGCATCTGTGGTCCCACTATGCCAGGGTAGTGCTCCTATGGACTGTCAACAGCCACACCCTATCGCTTGACAAGTGTTGTCTGCAAAGCTGTGTGGAGGTCCATACAGGTGGTCATGGTTACAGATAGCGGTGTACAGCCAATGCGGAACATACCCACAACTACATAGTCAAGGCGGATCCTGCCTCCCGAACCTGCTCGTCCAGTCTGGAGTGTTCACCAAGGCCATTGATGGGGATATGTGGGTTTGCACACAGTACCATGACCTGGTGGGGCGTTCAGAGCACACTACACATGGGACCCATGTAAAGGCTCGCCAGCATACATGTGGGGACATATGTCACCCGATGCTTCTCACACAGGTTGGAGGTCACACCACACAGGGTTAGTGCTGAAGGTGCCTTGTCACACTCATATCTGGACCCAGTGGAGGCCCACAGGGCTCACTCCTGTGCCCCCTGCCATATGGCATCCGACCTTCAATGTGCATGCAATCATAGGGGATTGGAGCAGACAATGTATGCTGATGACTACGGACCGGCTAACATACCCAGCACCCCATGTTACCACGAACATCCACCTAGGGCGTCATAGACATGGATGACTGGTGCCAGAGCCATGGCCTGCTACCAAATGCCAGAGAAGGTGCAGCCCTACCCAGTGTGAAGAACATGTTCGTCCCAATGTCACATGTAGGTGATGCGCCATTAAAGATGGTGGACATGTTCAGGAAATGGCTACCACACCTGTTGGCAACCTCTGTCAACACACACAATGGCAATGTGGGTGTGAAGACATTCCATTGTGGCCTCCTGGTCTGGATGGAATGGCAACCACATCAGGGGTGTTCATTGTACCCCTGTACACATCACACACCAGTGCAATGACTGCGTGCAATGGCACATGTGGCCTGTAGCTAACCTGGCGCCTGCAGCACTTTCGGAAGGACATAAGCGTTCCACAAGGCGGGGATGGCGGTGCTAGGCAATGTGTCACAAGGTGCACGGCCAAGGGGACACCGGGTGTGGATCTTCACAGCACAGCTGCTGCGTGGGGATCTGTGCCTGACATACGGCCATGTCTGACCTGGGTGACATGGGCACATTCCACCTCCCAGGCCCCATGCGAACCCGGGCACAGAAGCGACTGTCAGACACCTCAACCCAAAGATGAGTGGGGCGTGCTGGGGAACAGGGTAGCGGCCAGACACACACTACAACACGGGGGAGTGCCAGGCCATGTGAAGGAAAGGCCCTGACTGCCTTTGTCCAGGACTGCTAATGGCGTGTGGATGTGTGACTATAGTTATCGCCAGTCAACCTCTGTGTGTCACTGCTAGACCAGGGACTGGGGACTGATGGATATGGCATCCCCATCCTGAGGGGTGTTAGATGCCACACACAGTCATGCTAGGTCCACACATGTCGTAGGGCACATATCCTGTCACGTTCATGTGTGCCTATGTACCTATGTAGGGGTCCATGCGGATGTGGGTAACTGTGCTATGCTGATTTTGCCAGACATGCCTGTGGGTACCCACGACTACGTGGGGAACAAATTGCAGTGCTCCCAGTAGGCGCGTGCAAGTACACCATCAGTATCATACGGGTTAACTGCACCGACATGGTGCTACACATGTAACCACCACACATACTGTGTACACATATCAATGAATGCTGCACCTGTCCTGCATGGTATGTCTGCTGCATGATGTCCGTGCACAACACACATCACATACACACCTGTCACCAGCCATACACACACACCACAACATACACAGCACGTACTATGCGGACACTGGTATCACATACACCTCTCACTATCGTGTCCACCCTGTGCATCATAATATGTCAGCTTAACCGTGCATTGATGGTGTGGCTCACAGTTATGCGGCAGAGACTTAATCATATGCACAGGGTGATATGTGTGCCACAGGCATGGGCTGTACCAATGGATGACATCATGTGTGTGTGTAAGGGCCAGTGCATTGAGTGGGCATGACTATGTAGATTGCATGTGGGTGTGGTGGAGCCCTACAGTTGTGTCTGCTGTGTGTGGGTGTGTGTGTACACAGTTCAGTCATCTGTGATGCCTACGGGGTATGCTTGGCAGCCCTGACTGTACAGTGCAGGTGTTACGGCTCACTGTGTCTGCCCGGCGAAGTGACCAGCGCCTGCCTGGGGTCGCACGGGCACGACGGGTGGAGGTACAGACTGTCCACTCTCCGATGTCACATGTCCGCTGGAAGCGTGCCCGCAGCGGGGCCGTCCAGGGCCACGTCCACGTGGCCTGCTCTGTCCTGGTGTGGATGGTGTGGTAGCAGCTGCGGTGCTACTGCTACCATCACTGTCTGTGTGGGCATGGGAGGTGGCACGCACCGCTGACCTGCAGCAGGTGGTGTTGCTGGCACACGCCCGTGCCCTATGCCTCACCCTACCTGGTGTTCCTGCACGGACTGCGCCGCGCTCAAGGATGGCCAAGCCTCGGTCGATGAGACCAGCCATATCGCCCAATCTCCTATCCAGAACATCGGCAAGATGCTGTTGTGCATTCGCCAATGCCTGGATGCTGTCATTTAAGTGCGGATTGCGGACCTCTGCAGCCTCTGCCCTCCTGGTTCTGCCGTTCGGCGCGTGCCTGCGCCGCCATTACAGTCTGGAACATCGTCTGGTTATACCAGCTGCTGCACCCTGGACGGCAGGTGTATGTCTAGCGGTGCTCCCCTACGGGCAGCACCTGCCACATGCCTGCGTGGCACTGCACCAGTCCTTACACTGGCAACATCGTGTATACCCACACCTTCTGCAGCCACCACACATTCCTGCTTTCGGGGACAACAGGCGCTGACTGACCGTCATCTATGGGCAGCGGTGTTGGGGTATGTGTCGGCAGCTGGACCGTGTGCAGGGCTGGCAGGGGCGTATGTGTGATGTTCTCCAGTGGCACAGACTCTGCCTGTGATGACCCTGCCTGTGCCTCATGCACATGCTCATCACCACTAGTATCTGTGGGGACACTAGCATCAGATTGACCGCGGGAGGCAGCACCTACAGCACCTGTCAATACAAAGACATACCATCGGTTACAATACAGACACACACAGACACACACACACACACACACACACACACACACACACACACACACACACACACACACACACACACACACACACACACACACACACACACAGCATGCATGTGATTATGCAGGTGGCATGCAGCATTCACACAACACAGACCAGTGAATGCAGACCAGACATTCATAGTGGCAGTATGTACACTGCCCTGGTGGGGACAGTACAACAGGCAGGTGTCATTTAGTAGGCATGCAGTACACACATTCATGGTAGTTTGCATGCATCAGCGTGATACACCGTGTGGCGGCGGGCAAGTTGGGAGTACACATGGCTGCCAACACTATGTAATGTACACGCAAACATATGCGGTATCATGTGGGCGATGTGAAGATGGTGTCCCACGCATGCACCACACCACGATGGCTGTCATGGTGCAGTGTTATGTGTACAGTGTACAGATACAATGTATGTGTAACAGTGATGTCTGTGTAGATGCGTTGCTGTGAGCTGTGTGCATAGCTGTGCGGTGTGTGGTGCGGGCTCTGTGCCACTGCACAGTAGCAGGACACAGCTATGTGTCTGTGCGATCGTGACCTGGGCGCATTACATTGCCATGTCTGTAAGCCAGTTCAGCTGCTCAGCAGCACATATATGGTGGACATTGGAGGCACCTGTAGTAGCTGTGGAGAGGAATTTCATGTCACTGGTGTACTACATCAGATGTCCAGGGTCCACTACATTGATGAACCCACTATGTGTGTACAGGGTGCAATGGTGAGTACCCACTGTGGATGTGCTGTGTGGCAACATGCCTGTAGGTATCAACCATGGCCTTGTCTGTCTGACTCATTGACAATTGTGTGTGGTAGACATTGTGCACACGGCCCTGTGGTGGCCCATGTGACATACACCCATACTAGTGTGGCGTGTCACATTCTCTACGGATATGCTGACAGTGTGTATGTCTGCTATGTTGTGCATAGGTCATATCATGGTGTGACAATGCTGCAGCCAGACATCCACGTGCATGGGACATGGCATGCGCCATGTCTGGCGTGTGCACCGATGCAGGGGCATGGGTCACATTGGTAACACCTGTGCTCTGGCCAGATCACAGCTCACTCTGTGGTACTGTGTCCATACTGCACTGGCATACCAATGCATACTACACATGCAGCCATTGTGTAACACCTACACCATTGTATGCATAGCTGAATGCGTAACACACCAATTGGTTGTGTGGTGTCATACCACTCTGATAGGGTGTATCTACTGTACATGGGTGGTGTGTATGTCGGGTGGTGCGAGCTGTATACCGTGACGGGGCACACACAGGTGAGCATGTCATGCCTAGACACATGGGAATATCAATACAGCAGAACATGCGTTTGACTAGCAACAGACTTACCTGCAACAGACCCTTGTCCTTGCGACCGCCAGGCGATACCTGTAAAGGCATTACACAAAGGTATACACATTAGCCATTACTATCTCCACGGTCAGCACTGTGCATGACACATCATGCATGTGTGTGGTTGCATGTGCTATGCACATGTCTGCTAACACAACATAGCATACAATGGTTTGCATCTTGTGTGGCCATATACCTGGCATGTATTGCTATATCATGTGTTGTACTATGACACCCACATCGCCTATCATACAAACATGCAACACTGACTTACCATGCGGCTCCAGGCTCATAGCTCGGGAGACACCCACCTCCACGATGGGCGCAAGTGGTTCTGCGTGTTGTTCGTGGGTGTCCCCAGACTGGCCAGGAGCTCCTCCGTAGCTGTGAGTGGGGGCTGTGTTGGTGGCCCACCACCTGTCCCACGTTGTTGCCTGGCGATTGCAGCGGCACGCTGTCTTGCATGCGGATCAGGTCTGTGCAGTGCCTGCGGATTTGTTGGTAGCTGCGGTTGGTTCATGCGCTGTTCACCCTCCTGCACAACTCCTCCCACATCTCCTGCCGTTCTTGTGCCTGCTGTGGCACATGGCTAAACAGGCGTTGTAGTTACTCTGGAGGTATGGTATGATGACCTCCTCCTCCTGTCGGCTAAATGGTGGAAGCCGGGAACGTGGCATTATCTGGAAGACATAATGATGGTGGCAGGTCACATTCACACTGCTGTGCTGACAAAATGTTGGAAATACATTGCTATGACATATGCGACATCTGCACAGTGATCTGTGAAGGGCATCGTGGCGGTGACACAGCCGATGTTGTGGCTTCACACCATTGAGCACTGGGTGTCACATCATATCTGTGTGCCACACCATCACACTGTGCATGCACCATGTAGATGTTAGCCTGCCATGGACATGTGTACCTGGCTGCACCTATGTCCATATCAGTTGGCATAAGTCCCCATGTGCCGTCTGTCCTACTGTTCACCTATGCGCTGTGTATATGTCAGTACACATCACGTCTGTGTCCATTGTGAACGTCAGCAGCGGCACTGTACACATACACATGGACACCTGCACATGCATGTGTTGTGCCATGTACTTCCACACAGCACTGTACGGTGCTGGACAACTTGCCCAGCTCACCTGTGTTACGTATGTGATAGACATGGAGCAATGTGTAACCATGACACATTAGCAGGAAAGGCCATGCATAGCATGTACACACACATTGTGCAGAGCATCACACAGCACCTGTAACATGACAGGGTGCATCGCCACCACATTACTACTGTGTATGGTTGATAGTGAGAGTGCCTTTTGTCCATTGCACCATGTGGGACTGTGATAGCTCATGCAGCCTTGCTGGTCATCTCTGCATGATATGGCAGGGTATGCCACATACATGGCAATGGGTGTGACCCACCCAGGGGCTGGCGGTATTGGCAGGGTGGCTGTCCATTGCTTTTGTCATAGCTGTGTGAATATGGACATTCAACATGTTTATCACCATGGTGTGGACACTGTCCTCCAGCGAGGTATGCTGTGCGCTGCTTGTTGAGGGTGTGTGTGGTGCATGCAGGTATCACACATCCATGCATACACTGTAGCCCTGGCAGGTGCTATGTGCTGGGATGTTGATCGACACAGTGCTGTATGTGTACACACACGCTATCCATGCACATGGATATCTGCCTGAACTGATGTGGGTAACACATATGTGTACATACATTGCCGCTGCCACCCACATGTCTGCTGCTGCACTACACACCGCCATCCCTCCTGTGTGAATGTGGTGTTGGCCTCAGCAGAGGTATCCATGTATGGGGACATGGATGTTCACATAGCAGGCCCACTGATGGTATCGTCGATCTGACCATACACATATGATGCACCCCTCACACATACAACCCATTCATATTGTTGTTCACAATGGTGACACGGCTATATTGCTATGCGAGCCATTCACAGACATACATACACAGAGGCATGCCGCCCATCTGTGTCATTGGCGGACTATTGGTGTGGTTTGGCACCTAGCGTGTTTGACTGCAGGTGGCGCAGACCTACTGTGCACATGTCTACATGGTAGGCCTGTTCTCACGGTAGGCATCTGTGATGTGCTGTGCACATCTCATACCTGCACATTTGCTTGCTGTCCATCGGTCCACAGGCCAGTGGTGGGACATACAGGGTTGTTGCTGAACATATGTACATGCGACCCTGTACAACTGTGTCGCTAGCCTCTCAGATGCTCATGTGTCGTGGGCGTGAACACCGTACACACACATGTGGTTGTGGGCGCCGTCCATACCCATCTCCACCTGTGGGTTGCTATCATCCACACACTCCTTGTACTGTATGTTCAGGCTATGCAGCTATGTGGGGCTTGTGTGCATACAATGCGATACTATGTGCCTTTGCACCCATCACGAACATTGTCACACAGGTACACCGGCAGCCATACACATCGCAGATTGTTGTCAGCATGTCACATGTGGTACACACCTAACACATCTCCTTCGGGACATGGTAATCTGTATGGGCATGTCCAGTAGTGACATACCACAGCTACCCCTACATGGTGGCTATGCAGGACATGTCTGTTTACATCTACTGTGACATATACACAAGCAATGCCCCCTACCTACATCACATGGTACTACCTGTGGGTATGTGTGTCTGCATCCATGCTATGGCCATAGATGACAATTGTACATCTATATGTGCAACATACCTCAGTGGGGTTGTCATGAGCACATGTTCCATGTGTCAATGCATTGTTTGTGTCTGTTGGGCAGTCATTGTTGTGCATGGTTTACATGGCTGACATAGTGTACTGTGTCTGATTCCAGGTACTTCATTGGGCTACCAGCATTGTACATTTCTACAGCACATTCCAGCCATCATGTAGCCAGCTTAGATGACAGTGGGAGGTGTTCCGCCATGTGCACATATGTCACGCGGTACAAGGGTGACTGACACACATTGTCGGGACTGGGTTCTGACTGCTGTGGATGTGTGTACCGGTGTTGACAACCATGACTGCACCAGATGGTGTCTTCTGGATGTGTGACATTCACAACAAACACCCACATTCACATAGCAGCACATCGTCCACGACAATTGACATTCCTGCCTGAACACTGTATGCGGTATGTTTGTATGACCACTGCATATATCACTGGTGGCCACCAGCATGGCTGCCTACAACAGCAGTGTGTATCCTGTGCAAACATGGGTTACACCAGTCACACCACACCTGTGCCAGCTGGCCCTGTAGTGGGTGACAGTGCAGTTCCATTCATCATGTAACAGTATACATCGTGCACCAGTATGTTGCAGACATGTGAGCGGCTGTGCTACTCAACATATGCACACATGACACATCACCTGGTACACCGTGTCTCCCTTGCCACCTGCTATTGTGACCACCCTCTTATGACATTATGCGGCCCACATGGGCGTGGACATGTGATGGCTCAATGGTGAATTAACCGTCCAGGTGTGTGTCTAGCCAGGTGTCCAGTAGCCACTGGTCTGCATGCAGGGATAGTCTACATTGGCCTACTCTGTCACTGGGACTGTTGACTATGGTCATACTGTTGTTATGCAGGCATGTGCTGTTTGTCCAGTCTGATAGTCGTGTTGAACCACACTACCGTGGCACACATGTCGTGTGGACATCTGGCTAAGGTGTGCAGCCCACATGTACATCTTCTCATGCTATGCTGCCTGTGCAGCGGTGTCACATGTCTGTCTCTGGCAGGGCTGTCACAGGTAGGCACAGCATGCAGTGATGTGTAACAATGCTTACACCCTCCACTGTGCTGTACACTAGCACTGCACACACAGTACAGCACACATGTCATTTATCTTCGGTGCCTGGGACCTGCCTCCATGCCCTACACGGCACACCTGCCAGTCCAGATTGTACACAGATCATACCTCCCAGTCACATACCTGGACTGCAACACACACAGGTGGGTGGTTCCCACACCACACCGTGATTTACACACATACTGTATTTTCCCATGACACATTGCATCATAGGTAGTCCATGTTCAGATACCCATGTTTGTGGCCACTACACACATTGTGACCGCGACAGTGCAGACACTGTACACCACAGGTTACATGCCAGTCGGGTTGGCATGCTGTACATTGCACCTGGGACAGTTGCTACTGCTATGTATTGCCAGCAACACGACCTTCCCTAGTATGGACTCCCATTACCCACACATGCTTGGCCATGCAGTGCGCATAGCTGGGTGACACATTACGACACATACCATACCTACACTACCCTCAGCATGCACCAAACCTCCATGTGTCTGTATGCTGGGCCTACACACCTCCCCTCTGTTTGCTGAACATCCATGCTTACCATCCCTGCTAGCCACACCTAAGCACACAACCATAGCAGCATGCATGGTACATACACACTACAGCGGTATTACTGACATCCACTGACAGAGGTAGTTGAGGGCATGGCACCCGTCCGATGGACAGTCTATGTGCCTATGCCAACAGTGATCACAGTGCACTTCTGCTACATTTACACACTGGTAGGGACCATGCTATTCCACACTGAGACATGGTGGTGCTGGCATTTTCACAGGCCACAGTGGTATTCCTGTTCCATGCACCGCGTGCTGTATGGGCACATGTGCAGGCTGTTGCCGCGGTAGTTTTGTTCACCTGTGTGTTGTGTGTCACTTGACAGTCATGGTGTGTCCTGCTGGTGCATGACATACTCCACAGCTAGCTACCTACACATGACTGCCAGACATTGCAGTGTGGGCCCTCACGCAGTGTGGTGGTATGTCTCTGCTGTTTGACTACATCCACATTCAATGCAGCATACCACGGTCATGCAGGCATTGGCGACACAGATGTTGCTGGCATCCTGCCTGCCAATGGGGTACCTACCAACAATACACACTCTCACTCACTACAGGGTTCCAATCCTTGGCTGGACATTGTATTAACCCTGTGTACACATACATAGTACTGGCATGCACATGTTATGTCTGGGAACACAGTCCCAATGTCACCTCAACCGCCGTAGTTGTTGTATCCGCCAACCTGGCTGTTACATGTCTCTGCAGCAGCACCGTCAGTGACTGCTAGCCCATTCATGTCGTTGTGCACCCTGACCACCACACTACCACATCTATCACACTACACATGGATGGTACTGCATTGCACGTATGGGGCTGCATCTCTACACCCATGACTGGGCCATTCAGTATGGCACTGGGCCACATCTTGACATACATGCTTCACACACTCATTGACTACCTGCATGCCTTTCCTGGCACCCTTGTTGGGCTTCTGTGCGCCACAGCACACCACATCCCATGCTGGCCACCTGTCATATTATTGCATGGGTGGTTGGGGTGGTACAGAGGTATCACATCAGACATGATCCGCTCTTTGCCCTTCAGCACCATTCCACTTTATGCTATTGACAGTGTACACATCCAGCATCACATCGTACCCTATGTATCGGCATGTTCGCCATGTGCCTTCTGTACAGTTCACACAGTGGTGCAGGCATATCATGCTGACTACAACATTTCAGGGATGTGTGGCATTGCACGTTCCTCAGACATGTGGCCCCTCATGCTCAGTATTTGCATCGTACACTACCTGCTGTCACACAGTACTGTACATGCCTACATATACCACTTCTACATACCTGGCAGCATTCTAGCTCATCCTACTCATGTTGCTGACACCCATACAGGTGTCAGTGTGGCAGATATATCATGTAGATATCATTGCATCAGTTACATCACACATAGTGCATACACATCACCTTTGCATACTGACAGTCATGCGGTGTGTATCACATGGATACTGTCCCTATACAGGCATATCACGTTGTACATGGTTGATGTACACACACATGGCCCACATGGTGCTGTGGTTGCCATATTACACCATAAGCGTGGGTACACATGTGCAGGACTACACATTTCTGGACCGTATGTCTAGCTGATACCTTGGGTGCCCTTGTACCTGTGCCATACACACATGTACACGCAGGGGCCGTGTTACAATGACACATGTGTGGTGTACCTTACACAATGGATACAACGTTACATGTCTCAGTATAGTCATGCTGTGCTCTCTACCCAGCTCAGACAGTTGACATATGCAAATGACAGTCATGTAACACATCTGTGCTCACCTGCATGCCACTAACACAGGGGTGTAATGTACTCTGCCATGGGCCATGTTCTCCACAGTACTGATGCATGTAGTACTCCTACATGGCGTTTGCTGTGGGCAGGGGGGGAGAAGCAGTCCTGCATGTGTGCACACATGCCACATTGCTCAGCCCGGACGTCTGTGTGACATCCACAGACTGGACACACACCATGCTGTGGGACATAGGTCCTGTGCACATCCCACAGGGGCACACTGTGTCACTAGTCATGTGATAGCTGCCTTGCTGGTAGGGTGACACACACCCATGGTACCACCACAGCGGACGTATTGTATAGACATGACAGTTGACATCCAGTTCTGCCGTTCAGTGGACACTACCATGGGGGGCGTGTCAGTACTGTGTACATTGCACATGTGTTTACACGGCCCTGCTGGACATCATTGTGGCACACATTGCACCTGCTATGGAGCGTTTGGACATGGTCACTTGCTGTTACCTCCATTTGGTACCTATTCTGCTACTACATTGTCCCATATGTGCAGGCCATACATATCTTGTGTATGTATATAACATTAGCCCATCGCTCCATCATGCATGCTATGCCTGTGATACTGTCTATGATTTGTGAACATATCCATCATGCCAGCTTTGCATTACACATAATTGACATAGTCGCCCCTACTGCGTGGGATAGGTGCACGTCGTGCGCACATTCCGTATGACATCGACGGTATATGCCCATGCACATGTGTGCTGTGACACTATACATAAATGTCCTATGGCCTGCTGTGGCACTTCAGTGTTGGATATCCACTGCCAGCATCGGCGTGGGTGGTGGCATTGTTCTGTGTTTGCAACCCCTATGGCAGACCTGGGGTAGGGTTACCACCTGTGCCACTTTGCAAGGGACAGTCCCTCCTTGGGCAGTTGTGTCCTGACAAATTTATCACAAATGGCAAATGTCCTGAGATTGTGGGACATCACTATATCCCATTCTTATGTAAGAGTTGCATAACATACTTATTTATGTATGTACATTCCTAACTGTTACAAGACACACAATAAGCAACTGAACTGCTACAAGACTACACTTTTCTTTATGCAAAAGAGTAGAGTTCTAACCTTTGTACTGACCATGGGTATGTGTCCACCTGTAACATCTGAAGTGTGTCCCACGATTTCCCACTTTGGCCTTTTGAAAGGGTGGCAAGCCGGCCCTGGGGTTATCGCGGGTGTTTACATGTTGTCCCACTGCTGTGCACACGTTGTCCACAGTTGTTGGTATGCTGCGCGTTTTAGCATTACATATCCAACCTTCGCCTCTCTCTGCCTGATGGACAGGTATCTTTACCTACACACACCGTTCACATACTGTACAGATTCGTCATACGTATCGGCGTTACACACCAGTACATGTCGTGGGTTCGACATACCTTTCCGGCCTTTTGTTTTGATTTCGTCTCTATTCCCTGTTTCTCTTTCTCTACTTTGTATCGTTCGGTATGAACATACGGTTTGAATATCCAGGAGTCTTCCTTATATTAAATGCGCCTGATGCATGTGGGGTAATCAGGCCAATAGCTGTTGCTCGGTGTGTACTTATGGGCATATCAGCGGTGATCCCCTTCCTTTCGTTCGTTCTGGCGTCGGCACTAGGCCATGGTTCTTTCCTCGTGTGGCGTTGGTTATTTGCAATACCTTCGTGAGGATGGTATGTATTGTATCATGTTTGTGTGACTGCATCCGCTATGTGTGTTGTCGGGTACATTTCGCTGTGGTGTTAGCCGTGGATTGTGTGTGTTGGGTATGGTATTGTGTTCGACATGTGGGTCCCGTGTCCTGGCGGCGTCTGTCGATGGCGTTGTGCATTCAAATGTGTTACATGGCTGTTATTTTCCTGTACATAGCGAATGCATGGATGCATGAGCCGCTGCTAGTGTTTCCCAGGAGCTTGTTGTGGGTATGCGGCTGTCATTCACTGCCTGTATGTGTTTGCTACGGTTTTAGCTGTTATCCCTTTGATATGTGCAATGGGGTATATCTGCGGATGTGGGTGGCCAGTGCAGGGTGTGAGTCTTGCATTTATACATACCAGATATGCTTGTGTGTGTGCTCCATCCGTGCTTGAGGAGCTGCGGGTTACCTGTGTGTTGTTCGGGAATGTTTGTTTTGTTGATGTCGTCTGCTGTCGGTATCGCCTGCATGTGTGCTTCCTGCACGTATTCCTCCTTCACATCGGTTATATATCTGCGGATGTTCGTCCGTGCCTACCATCCATTGGCATTTTGTCGCTGATAATTCACGGTGATTGTGGTCCTATACTTGGGGCGGACTGTATGCTACCGGTAGCCTCCTATTCGTGTGTGCCGCTTGCTTACGTCACGGTCGTGGAACACACGCGGTATTTACCGGACCGTGACTGTTCACGATCGGTGCGGGATGGCACATTCGTATTTTCGCCGTACATGCCTGATGCTGTGTAGCGTTGCCGACGGACCGTGTGGAGTGTGCGTTATGGCGCCATACCTACGGTCGTGGTTTGTACATCGTCCTTTGCATCTCCTGTTTGCTATGGCCCTGTGGTACACTTTGGGACATTTGCGCTTTGCATCATTTTCGTCACCACGTGCATAGCCACTGAGGAGATGTCAGTACTACTTTGTGGGTACTGCTGTACATCGCCTATGGTTCCTGTACTGTATGCCTCGCCTGTTATTACACTCCGGCTGTGACATGTCACCTTCATACACAGTTTACACTGGCACACACATTACACACACACAGCGGAACACCGACAACCTCACCTCACACATACACATATTGCCGCCATGGCTGTCAACCTTCTATTTCCGGAGTGGGAACACACACAGTAGTAATGTGAAACACATGGGCATAATGTGGAACACATAGTAATGGCATAGTGACAACTTCAGCTAAGTAGGTCATAGGTTGATTATGATATGCTGATTTACTTACAGTGAAGAACCTTTACTAACTTACTATGAGTACATTCTATTTACCAGGATGTCATTTATATACATTCCTAACAATGGTTGTTTGAGAGACATTTTCAATGTGGAACTTGGAGGAACTGCGAGGAACATGCACTGTTTTACACCCCAGATGAGTCGTTCCTCATAATGTCGTACACTTCACTGGTATGCTTTCGCTTCGCACCGACGGTTGAACACAATACCTCGTTGGCGCATCGCCCGGTGGCGGCGTGTATCTCCGCACTCATGTCCTATGGATATGACACGCACATATGTAGGGTTGCCACCTTTTCAAATGGCCAAAGTGGGACATTTTTAGTAGGTACGTCAGATTTTGCATGCCAACACATACCCACGGCCAGTACAAAGGACAGCGATTCACTTTTTTGACGGAATACAAAGCTGTAGCATTACAGTTGCTTATTCTGTTTATTATCATATTTAGATGTTTCTTCTACAAAATAACTGTTTTCTGCAACTAATAAAGTAATTATGGGAAATGGTTTTGTCCTACAATCTCAGGACATTTGCCATTTTGTCAATGTTTTGCAGGACACAACTGCCCAAAGGTGGACTGTCCCTCTGGCGTGGGACAGGTGGTGACCCTACACATATCCCGTTACTGTACCGTGGACGGTGACCATCCCGACAGCGGATATGTATTGCTGCAGGTTAACATTTCCATGGCTGGCGTTACCTGCCCTGCCCACCCTCCAGGATGATCGGGTTGTCGGTCACTATGTTTAATATGTGGTGATTTCGCGTCTTACTTATCTGTGAACTTGCATCCCTGGGTTCCATATTACCCTGTTGTCCTTTCTATCTGTGTATGCGTACATATATTTCTACATGTGTACTGATATGTATTTCCGTATCTGTGTATGCACATGCGTACATGTGTGGTCGACTTGCGGCGATAGTGGCAGCATATGGCTCGCCGTGTGCTGTTGAACCGGCGTGCATTGAGGTGTTGGCGTTCCATGCTCTGCTGGCTATTGGGTGTGCAGTGTTTGGCCGGTGCCTTTGTTGGAGTCACACATCGTCCGCATACGGTACACATTACGGGCGGACATGTTTGTGTGGCGTCCATTTTACTGTGTGTGCAGGTCAGGAGGTGTCAGTCCATGGGGCCTACACTGTCAAAGTATGTGCTATCGTTCCCTCTTTGCCAGGCGTAGGCATATTGGGTGCGCCTCTGTCTACCTACTGGGGCTGGCTCAGTGTGTCCGTGGTGCCGCACGCCCTGTGCCTGTGCTTGCCCTGGCAGTTGTGGCGGGCTTGGTGGCCCTCCGGCATTATGTCCCTGCAGCAGCTGTTTCCGCAGAATCATATTGTGTAGCATACAACATACTATGAATATGTGGGCACTTGTGCCTGGAGAGTACTGCAAGGCTCCACGGATGTATCCAAGCACGGAACCGTGATTTCAAGATCCGAACACACGCTCTATGATTATTCTCGTTTGTGCGTGTGCCTCATTATGGCGTTCTTGCATGTGTGTGTGTGCATTTCTGATGGGTGTCATCAACCACGGCTCCAGTGCGTAGCCAGCATCCCCACAAGGTGACCTTGTGTGATGTCCCCACTGGCGAATACCTGATACAGCTGTGAGGCATGCCAGATATGGGAGTCGTGGTAGCTTCCAGGGCTGCCAGCACACACATCCATGATAATGCCCTGCGCATTGCACCGCGACCTGGCAATTGATGGAGGGTATCCCTTGCGGTTTATGTAGCGTCTACCCTGCTCCCCAGGTGGTGACTTGATTTCTATGTGCGTACAGTCTATCGCACCCAGGACCTCCGGGTATTGTGCCACACGGTGGAAGCGGCGCATATTGCTAGCCAACTCCTCCTGAGATGTGGGGAACTTTATGTGCTCATGGGCATGTGGTAACATGGCATCCAGGAACTGGTGTAGTACCCTGGATGCTGATGCCTGTGAGATGCCCATTATGTCCCGGTGGGCCTTTGAAAGGTACCTGTAGCCAGTATTCGCAAGCTCACACATACCTTTGTGTCCACTGGGATGGGCTCCCCTCTGTTGTCTCTTGTTCTCAGGCGGCCGGCACAGCTCCACTATTTGCTGTAACGTGTCCCTGTCCACCCTGTAGCGCTCTACTATCTCCAGGTCTCGCAGCCCTGGTAGGTCACCCTTGGTCTGAACACTCTCCTTCTCCTGTGAGGCCTACGGTGGTTGTCGGCACCACCCTCCGCAACTCCGTCTGTCTCTGCCACATACCTATGCATCACGGCCACGGCGGCACCCAGCATATACATGTTAAAAGTTCCCTGTCTGTTTACACCCTACGGTGCGGCGTTTGGGAAATCGCGCTGTGTGTTGTGCGCATTCACATTTATTACTGTTGTGCTGTATACCGGTGATGTCATTGGGTGTGTCTGTGCGGCCCTATCCATGGATTATTTCCGTGGTTTTACGCTTGCAGCTGCAACGGTACTGCCTGTAGTGTTACATTACAGTTGCCTGCATTGCCTTCGCCTGGCATCTTACATTACTGCATCCTGCAGGCACATGGCATATGATGCATTTTATCTGCGGCCGCGGTTATGCTACCTCTGTACTTGGCTGTGCTATTTCGGTTCTTTGCTCTTTGCATTTCTACTACATCCCTATTATCTTTGCTCTCATATGCCTCCCCTTTCCCGTTCTGCAGGAGTCTGCATGCAGACTTATCAGCTGCCGGCGTTTGCCCTTCCTGCATTGATTGGTGTTAATTGCTCGTTACGGATACATTTACACTGCTTCCGCATTTCCTCGTATTCTCCGCATTACCTTCCTATATCCCTGGTTGTTGCGGTGAGGCCGTCACATGACTGGTTTCAGGAGCGTAGTCATCCTCGTGCACATGCATTTGTGGCGCATTCTGTACTGTCAGCGCATCTATTTCCTAACACGCCAGTCATGATGCTGTGATGTGCATTGTACAGCCCAGATTTGCTGTCCTCAATATCCTTCCTCCTACAGTGGCACACCCCTGTGTGGTTGACATGTATCTCGTGTAGGCCACTCCTCGGTGTAGTACCGCTACGCCGTTTGCTCCATCCTTACGCTGGTGCCGTTTTTGCGATTCACTATTATCTGCCTCATTTGCATGGAATTGACTACTAATACCTGGTTACGGCGCGGACACCGCCTCCACTCCTTGACAACCATTGCGCTGGGGTTGCAGCTTTACATACATACTATGGTGTGTGGTGGCTGTGCAGCTGATTTGTGTTCTAATGCTCTTTTCGGACATTATCATATTATTTCATTGCTTTACAACTTCTATGCACACATCCCGGGGGTCTGCTGTTCTTTCTACGTACGTGCCATTTATGCCATTTTTACATTTTGTGCATATTTTCTTTGGACATTCTCGGTGCCTTTCCACATTGGCATATTGCACCTATATGATACCTGACTTTGACAGCCTTCCGTTACTCCTCCGGTATGTTTGGGTAAATGTAAACCGTTTTTTTGGTTTACATTGCCGTGCTTACGCTTCGCCTCGCCGCCGTGGATCGCTATTTGCCCTCATTTGCATGGTGCAATACCGCACACAGTGTGTTTTGCATACCCTCGCCGGGCGGGACGGTCCGGCGCACGCCGGTAGTGCACGTGGAATTCATTCATACCTGAATCGCTAAGCAGCCATATTTGGCGTTATAACGCCGACGCTATGCTGGCGCCTGGCGCAAGGTTCATGAATCCCGGGGCATGTCTTCTAATATAATTACATCTACATTATATATACATATATATATATATATATATATATATATATATATTACACTACTCCAAAATTCCTGTTCTTCTTACAATTTTATTAATAGTATTCACATTACAGAAAGCACTCTAAAATGTTCATTTTTCCTTAGATTCTTGGTTTCATAAATTCATAGCTGATTACTGGACTAGTTTTCTTAATAGACCATTCTAAGGTGAACCAATTTATTTCCCGAAGGTGGGAATCAAACACAGTACTTTGTGTCTGTGAGCCAAACAGCTTAACTATTATTCCAAGCCCCAATCCTTAGCTGTATATATTTTATTCCATCCATTTCCTTTCTTTTTTTTTTCTTTTGTACGTATCCCTTTACATTTATTTTTTTTCTGTCTTTAACCCTTTTACCAATAGAATTCTTTCCCCCCTTTTACTACCTCCCAATTTATGTCTTCATCAGTTAATTTAAAACCTTCTTCTATGTTCCCTTTATTATTTTTTTCTCTCATCCAATTTTTCTTCCATTTCTACTACTTCTAAAATGTCTTTGTTCATTTTCTTCTCTTTCTCTTTCTTCTTACTGTTATTTTCATTTTTGCAATCCATCCATAAATGTCCAATTTTGTTACATTTATAATATTTCAATTCACATTTTTGCATCATGTCCCATTTCCACACTAATATAACATTTTCTTTTGTCACAGTTACTTATCAAATGTCCTAATTATCCACAAAAAAAATGTTTTGGGTTGTCCCCAGTATTTTACAACACCCCCATTCCCCTCTACATTTATCATGCTTGGTTTATGCAAAACATTTTATCTTTCTATTTTTAATACAATATTACAACCCCAAACACCAGTTCATAACCCCTTTTATCATAAACGTGCAATATCCAGTACTTCTTTGCATAAAGCTGTCAAATGTCTTTTCAAAGTATCTTTCTACCTCTGTTCAAAATTGTACATAAATCCTCTTTTTTGTTTCCCTGTTAAATGCTTTTATCACCTAAAGAGTCCATGGCTAGCTGTCTTTCTTTTTTCATATTCTTCAAGAAAATTTTCCATTAAAAAAAAAAACAGTCGCAAATACAATGTCATAAAATGTCTCTTTCTTAATAAGAATAAATGTTTTTATCTCATGTGGTTTTATACCCAAAGGAGTTATTAAATTGTCCCACACTTCATAGCTGCCCATTTCTGGGTCTTCTTTACTTTGAATGGTTACCACATACTTAACATTGTTCATTTTCTTCTGCCTTTTCTGCTACTCCACATTTGCCTTCTTTTACTTTCTCTGCATATGTGTTTTTTCCATCTCACCACTATTCTTCAGGATTGTATCTGTACCCTCATTTTGTGTTTTCTCCATAATGTCCACCCAGGAAACATCTCCTTCATTTTCTGGCTCAATTTGCACCACCATTTCTTTAAGTAAATCATCCTGCACCCCCCCCTCGACTGGAGAGTTATAATTATGCATCCATCATTTGCTGAGTCATCTGCCTCAAACAGGTTTCTTTGAAACATTTCCTCAGAGTCCTGCACACAATTTTTAGTCTCGATATTTGCTTTCTCCTTCATTTCTTTCACTACTCCATCATCTCCTTTTCCCTTTATTTGCTTCCCTGTTTCTCCCGGCTGCCTCTGGACATGGAATGGAGACAGGAAGTGCTCCTCCAAAATGGGTCCCACTCACAACAGTGATAAGTAGGGGAAGTTCCCTGATTCCCTGGCCAAATTGTGCCTAGTGGTATAAATTCTACTTTGGGTCTCCACTAAAAAAGAGTATACTAGCCTAGTGAGAATAACCTGGTCAGCCAAGGATAGATAAAATAATAACTAAATGCCTTTTAAGCTGTCCCTTGATATTCTTCTACTTTGATCATTGCACCAGTATTTTTTTTTCTGGTCGTGTCACCCAGTTTCTGATTTTATGGATCCTATTAGACAGAGTTGTAGATAACTATTTTTGTGCCCAGTGCTGTCACCAGATTTGTCCCTCCCCCCGAAGAGCACAAAAACACTCTATTCCCAATCCAGCACTCTTTATTAAGGAGAAAGCCAGGCCTATATTTTTTACACTATCTACACTTGTCAGGTCCGTAGAAAACTGCTTGCTATATTTGTAACAAGTAGTTTCTACTGTTTATGCACACATGGAGTACGAATACACTTCAGTTAAGTGTACAAATGCAATACAGGATTTCATTACTGAATGCTGGTAATGAACATAAGATCATTTAGCATGTAATGACCACAGTCTCCTAACACTTTGCACCCAGGGCTGCTGTTCCCTTCACCCCACACTAGCTATGCTTTTGTTATTATGGCCTGCTTGTTTCCCATATCAGCAATAATGGCATCAAACTTCTATAAAATAACATCACATCAGTCCTTTTACTTTGGCATTTTATCATCCCTCCTCTTCCCACTCCCTCAGGATTTACTCAGTCTGCTCTGCCTCGCCACTTATCCTCATTTACTGCTGGTCCTTTGCTGAGCTTTCTTCATCTTTCTTCCTTTTTGCTCATTTAATTAGCTGAATAGTCCAATCTCTACCACTTCCTCTTTGATTTAAATAGTTATTTTGGGTATAATTTGCACTGTGCATTTATGCAACAATCATTGCATTTCTACTCTGCTCATCCAGGTGTCTCATTCTACTTGCATGCACTCTTCCACCTCACTTCTCCTTAAATACTCACTCATGCTTATTTTTTTGCCCTTACTGCTCCTCTCCATCACTCCAAACTCCTCAACCATCTGCTACAACTATTTGCACATGCCCAGCTTCAATGCAGAGCCAGATTTCCTTACCTTCCCATTTTCCCATACCTGACTCTTTTTCCCATTGTTTGATTTCACTCATACTAGCCATTTCCCCCACCCTGCTCCCAACTGCAGTGCCTCTGGACAAATTAGTCTGTCCAAACTACATTTATGCTTATAGTGTGAATGGGATCTCCAAGTTCGCAACCTCACACAGAAGAAAAAAGCAATCACGTAGAAAGAGTGAAGCAGGTGTTTTTTTTTTACTATGTATTAGTAATCAGTCTTTCTCTGAGACACACTGACCTCAGACTGAGAATAACAAAGCAAGGGGGATACAAGAGACCAAGAGGCTTGGTTGTGAATGGCTTGTAATTTCAAAAATACACAATCCCGATGTTATAAATGCCGATGCTCAGGACTTCGAGGTTGTGGAATCTCGAAACCTGTCAATGGAGATCACCGTACAGTGTGGAATGGGAACATTACTGTTCTCTTCACTGTAGTGTAATCTCGGAGTTGGTACACTTAAGTTGTATGGGATGTGGGGGGTACAGGAGGGGCTTGCCCCCCTGAGAAATGTGATTCTTGATGTATTTTTGTTTTAGTTTTTTTTTTTTTTTTTTATTTCGAGATTCCACATCCTCAAGTTTCTGAGCATTGGTATTTAGAACATCAGGACTGTGGAATTTTGAAATTACAAAGTGGAACTCCATATATATATATATATATATATATATATATATATATATATATATATATATACATATATACATATTTATGTTTACTGCGTGTTGTATTTGCCATAAACTGCACAGGTTAAAGTCTGTGTGTAAAGTCATTTTTTGAGTTATATTTGGCTAATCGTGATTTCAGATCTATAGTATATCTATAGTAAGAGGAAAAGAGGAAGGCCTAAGTTAAGGTTTATGGATGTGGTGAGAGAGGACATGCAGGCGGTTGGTGTGAAAGAGCATGATGCAGAGGATAGGAAGAAATGGAAACAGAAGATCCGCTGTGGCGACCCCTAACGGGAACAGCCGAAAGAAGATGATGATGATGAGTTTCATGATGCTGTAGTGAAACCATGGCATAGCTAGATCAGCAATGTACCCAGCAATGTAAGGACATGTTATGCTAGATGATCAGAATGGCAGACTGGTAAAGCAGGTATTATAACTATGTCTTATCAGACGGGTCAGTATACGATATAAATACGAGGAGGCTAGTTTAAAGTCCACTTTAAACCATGATGGTGAAAAAACAGAATTAAAAATTTAGCCATTCATATGCTTATGAATTGAATAGGCCTGATGAGACTGAAAAATTCACCACAATGTAAATTTCATTTCCATTTGAGGATATGCAGTATCCATAGGCATTGATACAACAAGGGTGTCATTAATCAGACAAACATTACAACAGATCATATCTACACTTTGTATGCATATGCATTCACTCAGCATTCAGGTGGTTTATTAATGCAATCAAAAACTGTGCAGAAAAATTAATACATTATGAAAAATGTGCTCCTGGTGTTTAAAATGTAAGTTCATTTTAAACACTTAGGAGGCTCAAATAGCTATGGAACTAGAAACAAGTGCCAGGCTTTTTATTATCTATAAAGCAGAGGTCTTCAGATAAAGAAATAATGCATTTAATCTGAATAGGTGAATGGTTATATCTGTCCGTGAAGTCTTTGTAATCAAAAGTGATAATTTTACAGGAAAAAAAGTACCAAATAATATACAGCTTACTAGAGCTGGGCCAGTACTTATGCATTTAAACCTGTATACCCTACACAACCCCTTTTCCCTTTTTTTGCACATGGGGTCAGTATGTCACTTCAACAATGACAATCATCTAGAGCCAAGAATATCTTTATTTATAATGTGTATACTATATATACACACACACACACACACACACACATATATATATATATATATATATATATATATATATATATATATGTATATATATATATATATATATATATATATATATATATATATATATATATATTTTACATTTGTTTACCAGGAAGGTCTGACTGGACACATGTCCTTTTTCAGTGGAGGCTAGGGGGAAGAAAAGTCCCACATAATATATATAGGTTGAGAAGACTATCAGAACAAAACACATACAAGACAGTACATTTTGAGAACATTATAAATAGCATTGAGTTACAAATATGTGACCATACTTAGCTCACATATTTCATACAAACATTTAATATTCACTATAGTGAATGAGTTAGACATACACGTACAGAGGTTTCACTGAGCACATAGCACCATCTATTTATCAAAAGCTTTAGAAAATGACAGCTTAGAAGATGTAGTTGCTTTAGTTGAGCGAGACAGTTTAATCAGGAGCAGTACATGGGCGTAGCCACTTATTGGATAAGTGAGTTTTCAGCACTTTTTTAAATTGAGTTAAGGCTGAGATAGATGTCATGTTAGAAGGTAGTGTATTGCAGATTTTGGCGATGTAGTTTGAGTATAGGGTTTCACCAGCCATATTGCTTAGTGAGGTAATTTTTATAAGAGGTTTGTTGCTAGAGCGTAGAGTTCTGGCACTGGAGCATGGCTTTAGTAGGTCTTTCAGGGATGATATTATCTCAGGTTGATAGAAGATTTTCTAGGCCATGGCAAGTTGGTTAATGAGTAAGAGTTGGGGGAGCTCGAGCCAGTCAAGTTGTTTGACTGCAGAACAGCGGTGAGACCTATGGGATGCGTTTGTTGCATATCTGGTGATTTTATTATAGCAAGAGTCTAGTTTTGCCAAGTCGTTTTTTCCTTAAGTTAGTCAATATGTGTGATGCAGGGTGGCCACGGTGGTGCAGTGGTTAGCATTGCTGCCTCACAGCAAGAGGTTCTCCGGTTCGATCCTCGGCTGGGGTGCCTTCTGTGCGGAGTCTGCATGTCCTCCCTGTGGTCGCGTGGGTTTCCTCCGGGTGCTCCGGTTTCCTCCCACATCCCAAAGACATGCTGCAGGTGGATTGGACACTCTAAATTGGCCCTAGGTGTGCGTGTGAGTGTGCCTTCTGTGGAAGGTTGGGCGCCGGGCTGGCAACTCGACACCGTAAAACTCCACTGCCATTCAATGTGCGGACAAGGTGATCCGCTGTGGCGACCCCTAACCGGGAAAAAGCCGAAAGAAGAAGAAGAAGAAGAAGAAGTCAATATGTGTGATGCACAGAGTAAAGTTGAGATCAGATGGCTTTGGGCAATAGTAGTTTTTGTACTTTGTGTAAAATGCTGCCTGTTCCTATATGGTGTAGCAAGTTTCCTGCGTACTTTTTATGGTTTGGGATATGTGTGTATCAAATCTCATGTTGCTGTCTATTTCTACTCCCAGTAGTTTGGTGTGAAGTGAGGGTGAGATGGCAGTGTTGTTTATTGATACAATGTTGAAAGTGGGGAGGGGTTTGGTAGCTTTAGTGGAGTAGAATAGCATGAATTTATTTTTCTTGGGGTTTAGGATTAGATGGGAGTTTGTTAGCAGGTTTCTACTTTGAAGAAAGAGTTTTGTGTTAGTGTTTCTAGTTCTCGTAGGGTAGTAGTGGCACAGATCACTGTAGAATCATCTGCATATCAAATGATTGAGGCTTGTGGGGCAGAAGTATAGAGGTTATTTGTAAACATAGAGAAGAGTAGGGGGCCTAATACAGAGCCTTGAGGAACTCTTAGGGTCACAAGAAGAAGGGGTGAAAGATCTTTTTTCCAATGTACTGTTTGCTGGTGCCCAGTTAGGTAGTCCTGGAACCAGGTAAAAGTAGGGAAAAGATAGATTCAGTTCAGAGAGAACATTAATAAGTTTGTTGTGTGAGAACATATCAAAGGCTTTTGATAAGTCTAGAAAGAATATACGTATTTACTATTGTTTCTGTGAAGGTTAAAAGTGTTAGTGAATGACATTAATGCAGCGGTAGCATTGTGGTCTGCATGGAAACTGTGCTGCATATTGATTAGTAGACTGTTAGTATTCAAGTAGTCCATGGTTTGCATATGAACTATTCTTTCTAGTATCTTAGACAGAGGGGAAAAGGATTGCAATTGGTTGCTAGTTAGACATATCTGCTGAATTGCCTCCCTTATGGACTGGAATAATGTGGGAGGTTTTCCAAGTGGTAGGGGCTTGGTGTTCCAATATAGATCTATTGATAAGAATGGAAACTGGGTAGGCTATTCCTTCAGCAGTTAGTCTTAAAAACTCTGATGGCAAATTGTCTGCAGCTAACGTGGTGGAGTTTCATTTCTTAAGAAGTCTTTTTATAGAATCAGTTGAGTTGGGTTGGAGAGAGACGGTGGAACAGATTTTTTTCAGACTAGGAGTAGCTGAAGCAGGAGTCAGGGTTTGATTATTAGAGAGGGCTAAAATAGTTTCTGTAAAGTATTTGTTGAATTGGGTAGCTACATTTTCTGAGTCATTATTAGGATTGGGAAGGGGTGTGCCAGCTTTACCAGGTAGGAGTATGTCGTTTATTGATGAACAGAATTTTTGTGGGTTATTTCACTGTTTACTTTATTTTGTCCTGTTTTTTTTTTGCTGTATTTCTCAGTTTGCAGTAGGTTTGATTGGTGATGGTGGGATGTAGCTTTGTACCACTGTCCTCAGGCTTTGTCTCATGCTTTTTGCAGTGACGTAGTTTCCTTGTTTAGCCATGGAGCAAAGTTAGATTTAACTCTTATAGTTCTAGGAGCAGCCTGTGTGTTTAAGATAGCGAGGAAGGTAGTATTAAGTATTCTTCTGCATCATCTAGGGGAAGTAGTTTCAGTGGTGACCAGTTACAGTCTTTGAGGATGTTTATAAAGTCATTGGGGTTCAGGTGTTTTTTGTTCCTTATTTCTTGGTAAATAGTTTGTTTAGTTGGATTAATTCATTTTCTAAGTAGGTAGGTTGGAAGATGGTCACTGAGGCTGTCAGGGAGACAGCCAGAGTGAGGGCTGGGTTTTTTGTTAAGATCAGTTAGAAAATGGAGTGTTTGTGGGATGTCTTGTCTATCCTAGTGGGGGGTTGAATAAGTTGGGTATAGGCATAGAGGTTGATGTGATTATTTGGGATTAGGGAATTGCAGTTTGACCAGTCAATATTAAAATCACCCATGATGCTATATAAAAATATATATATATAGCTAGATAGCTATATAGCTATAGCTATAGATATATCTAGGTATATATATATATATATATATATATATATATATATATATATATATATATATATATATATATATATATATACATAATACATATGTGTGTGTATGTGTGTGTGCTTATATATTTATATATATATATATATATATATATATATATATATATATATGTGGTAAATCCCCCATGGTGGGAAATCTATAAGTCACAACCCCCAATGTATAGCATATTTTGTACATATGTATGTGTTTGGATGGTTTGTTTGTGTATTTGTATGCAGAGATTGAAGGTCGATTGTATGTTCAAATGGCTATTGTTTCCGTTGAGAGTGTATGAAATGCATTGTTAATTTTTCTGTTTGCCTCAGGGATTCATTGTTTTTTGCTGTAGTTTATGGAGTGTGCCATTTTGGAGAATATTTATGCATACTTGAAGTGTTGAGGTATAATGTTGTCTGATGGTTTATTCGCAGTAATGTGTCTATGATGTATACATATGTAGTTGGATAGATATGAGGCAACATTCATTACTTTATACTGAGTATCTACAATTAAAGATTTTAATCAAATAACATCACCAAAATAACAACTTCCTACATCTTCTTCAAGATTTGTTGAAGCTATTTGTATATCATTCACGCAGTATACAGTCTTAAGGTTTAAAATGCCAAGTGTATATCCCTGGATTTAAGATCTCCTTTTTTCTCTTATCAACAGCTCAAGTTTCAATGCAAACAAGAGTGGGGATAAGTGGCAACACTGCCTTGTTCACCCAGTGATTACAGAGCTGTCCCTTATTAAATGCTTTCTGTGTTTCAAGATTCAGCAATGTACCCGTAAGTCTTTACATCCTGCATTATTTATTTATTTTACATTTGTTTCCTGGGAAAGTCGAACTGGGCAGAGCCCATTTTCAATGGAAGCTCAGGGAGAAAATCTCCACAAAAAGTGACAGTACATACAACATCAGTAACAGTAAATACAGCATGACAAACAATGCAACATAAGAAACAGCAGATAACAGCAAGTCTAACAGTAGCTACAACATCAGATATGGAACTTAACACAGTGATATTATTAACATAGAAACTATGAGCATTAATTTACATTTGTAAAAGGAAAATAATTCTAGACTTATCATACATTTAAGAATAAAAAGAAAAAAGAAAAATCATAATACAAATAAGATCACTGTCCAAGAGACAGGCTGAATAATTAATGGAGATTGTACTTATGATAAGAGGAGATCAGCCAGGGGTGTTGCATGAGCAGAGCCAAGTGTGAGTTAAATAATTTTGAGTAGTTTTTTAAACTGGTGTGTGTTGTCAGTGGTTCTAATATTATAGGGGAGGGAGTTCCAGGATTTTGAGATACAGGAAGAGTATAAGGGGTCTCCTGCAGTGCTGTTAGTTTTAAATACTTATAGTAAAGATTTATTTGATGATCATAGTGTTTGAGTGTTATAGTAAGCTTTGGAGAGCTGGAGTTTTTTCAGGGTTATAGATTAATATGTGAGCCATGATTAATTGGTTATATGCAAGAAGCTGAGGTAGTTCAAGCCAGGAGAGGTTTTTGAAGGCTAGACAGTGATGTGACCTGTGTTAGAGCACTTATTCAGTTTATCTAAATCTGTTTTTTTTTTTTTTTTTGTTTGAGGTTGATAAGGATGGGTGGAGCATATAAAAGAGTTGCTAGTAGGTAGGTTCTGGCTATGGCAGCTCTTCAGAAGTCTGTTAAGAATTTTTGGTTTCTGTAAAGGGTGCCCATTTTTTGTGAACTTTTTTAATTGTTTGGAATATGTGTAAGTCAAATCTTAGCTTATCATCTACATTGACTCCTAGTAGTTTGGTGGATGGTTCAGGTGTAATTATTGTTCTGTTATTAGCTGTGTTGTGGAACTGTGGGGGGGGGGTCTAGTGGTCTGGTAGATTTAAAGATCATACGTTTTGTTTTTTGTGGGTTAAGAATAAGTTGGTACTTGGCCAGCCATGTTTTAATTTATGTAAAGGCCTGTTGTGTTTTGTCATGAAGTTGTTGCATGGCAGGGGCTGCACATATTAATGTTGAATCATCTGCATATTGGACAATAGTGGCAACTGAAGTGGCTCAGTTGAGGTTTATTATTGAAAATACTGAAGAGAAGAGGGTCAAGTCCCTGTGGGACCCCAAGGGTAATAGGGAGAAGTGTGGAGAGGTCATAGTGCCATGTAACTGCCTGGTGATGACCTGGTACGTAACTATGGAACCATGAGACACATGAAGGGTGTATCTTTAGGTCTGAGAGAGCAGTTAGAAGTTTGTTGTGGGAGACTATGTCAAAGGCTTTTGATATGTCCAAGAAAACTGATGAGACTATGTTTCCCTCATTCCTGTATTGGTTTATGCTGTTGGTAAAGCTAAGTAGAGCAGTGGTTGTACTATGGGATGGTCTAAATCCATGTTGAAAGAATGCAAGTAAGTTATTGGATGTGAGATATCTCATAAGTTGGGAATGTATACATTTCTCCAGTAGTTTTGAAAGTGGGGATAGGATAGGTATGGGGCAATTATTAGTTCAGTTGATTTACCTCCCTTTATGCAGGGGGGTAATATAAGAAATTTTCCAGATGGTAGGAACATAGTTTTCAGAAATTGAGCAGTTAATTAGTATTGATATGGGACAACATATAGCCTCAGCTACAATTTTTATGAATTCTGATGGTAAGTTATCAAGAATGCTTTCTATCAAGTATTAGTTAAACTGCAGCGGTGGTTTCTAAGTTATTTGGTAATGTGGGGGAGGGGTGTGTGGTTTGTTCGGGACTGAGTATGTTTTTTATTCTAGCTCAGAATTTTTGTGGGTTATTTTGATACTTAATTTGCATGTTAGTATAATAGCTCTTTTTGTCTAGCTTGATTTGGAGTTTAACTTTGTTCCCGAGTCAAGAAAATATAAATACCTCACAACAGTTAGCTGCACAAAACCAGTCAACAGGTAAAAAAACAAGAAAAGTGCAGTTCCACGGCTGATAAAAGACGAAATTCCAGATCCAATGTAGTCAAAAGTAAAAAAAAAAAAACATATGATAAACTAAAAACAAAATCACCAGCAAAAACCAAGTGCCCCAACTGGAAAAGAAATGTATAAAGTGACAAAATACAGTAGGACAGCCACAGCAATAAGAAATCTTTTATTTATTTGTTTCTGAGTCGTTGATAAGATATATGATCAGGTAGAGTTTTACTAGTATGCCAGGAGATCCAGGCCTTGTCCCTTTGCTTAAGGAGGGTTTTTGCTTCAGTAGTAACCATGGGACAGAATTTTCTTTGACCGAACTGTTCTAGAGGGCGCCATACTGTTGAGCATATTAAGGAAAGTATTAGTAAAATGTTCAACTGTTGTAACTAAGGGTAAAGTCTTCAATGGGCTCCAGTTACAGTGTTTTAGAGTGTATATTAGTTGTTGTGGTTTAAAATGTTTCTTATTATGGATCTGATGATATATAGTATGCTTAGCAGGGTTAATGTGTTGCCTGAGTAGGTAGGTAGGTATGTGATCACTGATGTCTGATAAACAGCCAGCATTTTAATAATGGGAGGGTTTGTTTGTTAGGGCCCAGTAGAGAATGGAGTGCTTGTTAGATTTTGTGTCTATTCTGGAAGGGAACTGGATAATTTGTGAGAAGCTATAGAGATTAATGTGGTCGCAAGGGTTGTTAGAGTTACAGGTAACCCAGTCAGTATTAAGATCACCCATGATAATAGTTTCTTGGGTGATGCTATTAGAGATACATTGAAGAATGCGTTCAATGGTGGAAATAGTATTGCTGGTGGGATGTAAATAGCTATTATAGTTATGTGCTTATTAGCATTAATTTATAATTTGACAAGAAGTAGCTCAGTATTAGTAGGGGTAGATATTTGCAGATTTACAGGTGTCACAGTTAGGCTGTTTTTGAAAAGTATAGCTACTCCACCTCCTGTTTTGTCATTTCTGTCTGCTCAAAGTATATTATACCCTGAAGGTGTAATTTTGTTGTCTGAGCTATAGGGTTTAAACCAGGTTTCTGTTAAGATGGCTATTTCTGGGGAACAATGTGATAGGATAGCCTCTAGTTCGTGAACTTTATTACCCAGACTTCTAACATTTAAGTTCAGAAACAATAAGTCAGTGTTTTTTGTGAGGTATATTAAGTATATGAGGCATATGAGAATTGGATGAAGTAAGGGTGTTGTGTCGAGGACTTGGGTGTACGCCCCCACTTGTAAGCATTTTTTTTGGCAATGTTTACTATTGTTCTGGTGTGACTACATATATGTTTGTGGTATCTAAATGTGATTTTTTTAAAGTTATTTTGGGTGGTAGTACTTTAGTATTATGTTGGCTTAGGATGGTGGTGTTGAAGATGCCCGGAGATATTTGAAAGTTTGTTGATTGCTTTAGTGTAGGAGAGTTAACAGTTATCTTTTGGTTACTTGGGGGAAGTGCTAGGGGGTAATGGTAGGATGTACAGTGTGTGGCTAAGGAGAAAGATAGAAGTATTAATATGTGTTGGGTTAGCATAAAGTTGTTTAGAAAATCTTTGTGATGTGGTATTTTTAATTGAATGGGGGAAGTACTAAGTAGTAATAGTTTGTTTGATAATGATAATGGGAGTATTAGGGAAACAGTAGAGCAGGGTAATAAAAAAGGAGGGTGAGATAGGAAAGGAAGCAGAAAGTATTGTAACAGTTGTAGGGGGCAGTACAGAGTATATAAAAGGTTATAGGTTAGGAAGTAGTGCTGTAATTAGCTGGGCTTGGAGATACGATAATGGATACGTTTGTGAGAGTTTAGATTAGTAATTGGATGTGAGTGGTGCTTGGACCATGAAGTGGGTGGCAAGGGGGTGGTTAGAGATATATGTAATCGATGTGGGGGTAGGTGGGAATGGGGGTAGGGAAGAGGAGTGGAGTGAGCCAGAGCGAAGCGAGAGTGAATGGAGTGGATCCAACCTGGACCCTCTGTGCAGCCGTCTTCAAAAAAAATCAGTGAGGTATTAAAACCAGTGAAAAAGCAAAATGACATGTTACTTAAAAGTAGAGTTTTAAAACAGAGTGGAATGCCTTTAACAGTGAAACGTAACTTAGATGGAGTGATCATCACAGAAACAGAAATACTTACTGTACGGCTGTTTGATGACCATGGATGTGCTATAAGAAAAATACTGCTGGTGACTAGAATCGGATTATCTGCAGATGCAAAGCAATGTTATTGGCTGAATCCACTGCTAAAATTAATGGGATAGTTTACGTTTAATATACATTTAAAATGTTTGTGACACTGTGACGTGCAAGAGGATTAGAAACCAATCAGTGAACCTTAAGAAAAGATATGTTACTTTGCATAGTCACTCTATTTTATGCTGTTAAATTACCCTAATTTCTCAAAAGGATATAATATTAAAGTTGAGGTTAGGTACAGAAGAAGAGAAGAGGTAATTATATGCTTTTTTATAGATTTAAGTTTTTCTCAAAAGAAAATAGACTGTGGTTTGGGGGGGGGGGGCACTTACTGGAGAGGGTTATGCAACTGTTGCTTCCTGGTGATGAGCTTGTCAGTACAGTGGTTTGAATAAGGAACTATAGAGCAGAATGTACTAACACATCACTAGTTTAATTTAGAGCAATTAAGGTGCTTTACTGTCTAAACACTTGGACCTTCATTACTTTTAAATCTCTTTAATTACAAGACAGTGTCCATGGGTGCCTGGTGCATGAGTGAGGTATTTTTGAGGTTTCCACTTCTTGTTACATGGGGCAGAGACCTGCTTGACCTAAGGGGCCAATTGCTTTACTGAAAGAAAAATAAAAAAATATAAGAGAGCATTAGGTTAAGGCGGCACGTGCTGTGTGACCAGTCACCAGCAATGGTAGTGCTATGACTAGTAAGTAATAGCGCTGGTAAAGCTGTAAGAGTCAGGGGAAGGGCATACAGTATCAAGATGGGTTATAGCCTAGTAAAATAAGCTAAATGATGAATAGGAGAGCTATAGAAATGAAAGTCGTGTACAGGTGTGTCAGTTAGGAAGTTGTGTACAGGTGTGTCAGTTAGGAAGAATTAAGCTGTATAAGATTGGCCTTGGTTTAACAGTACTCAATAACAAAATCATCATGTAATGGTAATGGTTGTTTCTGCTTAAGCACCTGATAACATATTTTTTTTTTCTTGTGGCAACATACAAAAAATATAGTGTGAAGAATACATAAAGCAGTTCAATACTGCATTAATGCAGGATACACTTTCAACATGTTTTAAGCACTGTTCAGTACAGTTAGACAGAGCAGTGAAATGCAATATGTGAAATTACCCTTCTGGCTCTATAACAGTAAATAAGGAAACAGAACATATTTAGGTGCATATGTGACAGCATTTCATTAAGCAGAAATATCTAAATGCATCCTGCAGTGTTAAAAACAACAGAAACAGATAGTATTAAAGAATTAGGTATTAAACCACAATGTGCAGCATACCTTGAATGCAAGAACTTACATGAGGACAATTAAACACCAGGGGAAACAAACAGCTGTTGTGGGATTTGAAAAAAAAGGAAACAAAATGGCACACTGGGTTTATAATACCTCAGGCAATCCAGTACAGGAGAAGAGCTGGAAGGGGGAGGGATAAATACTTCAGAGAATGAGATGGACAGCCAGTGGTAATTGAACTCTGCAGACACTGTTTGTGAAGTGCAAGAGGCTTAGAAACCAATCAGTGAATCTTAAGAAAAGGTATGTTACTTTGCACAATCACTCTACTTTATACTGTTAAATTAAGACAAGTGTAGACTTGCAAAGTATTGCCTAATATCAGTTGATGGCAACTTAGAAGATGCTGAGAAAAATGTACTAATACTGTACCCGCAATATAACTTGTAACTGTTACTTATAATAAACACGTATAATGTTTCATGCTTCTGGAAATGCCTCATAAAAAATGCACAGAAATACATAGTTGTAGCTACAAGGAACCTCAAGTTTGAACAAAACTGCTGCTGACAGTGTATGTCATACTTGTTTTGTATAAAAAGTGAGACCAGATACTGCAAGTCTAACATTGACAGAAATAAACAGTTATTACAAAACACAAAAAAACAAACAAAAAAAGAAACAAAACTTACTTCTAACTCCTTAAAGCATTTCTTCTGGGGGAGGTCATTAAAGTCTGCTTGTAGCCCCTGATGTAGGGGACTGTATTCTCATACCTCTGCTTCTTTTAGGGTTGGGAGAATGCTGAAATACTTCAACCTCAGAATTGGTTCCTTCATGTTTACACTTGCAATAATGCTCTTTAAAGGATCTTAGTTAAAGTTATTGAATTTAGGCGGCCATGGTGGTGCAGCGGTTAGCGTTGCTGCCTCACAGCAAGAAGTTCTCCAGTTTGATTCTCGGCTGGGGTGCCTTCTGTGCGGAGTCTGCATGTCTTCCCTGAGGTTGTGTGGGTTTCCTCCGGGTGCTCCAGTTTCCTCCCACATCCCAAAGACATGCAGTAGGTGGAATGGACACTTTAAATTGGCCCTAGGCGTGAATGTGTACATGTGTGTGTGCCTTCTGTGGAAGCTTGGCTGGCAACTCGACACTGTAAAACTCCACTGCCAATCATGAGCGGACAGATGATCTGCTGTGGTGACCCCTAACTGGAAAGCGAAGAAGAAGTAGACATTATCTAATTTTACCCTGAATTTCTTAAAAGTATATAATATTAAAGCTAGGGATAGGTACAGATGAAGAGGAAAGGTAATGGTATGCTCTTTTATAGATTTATGTTTTTCTCAAAAGAAAATAGACTGTGGTTTGTGGGGGGGGGCATTTACTGGAGAGGGTTATGCAGCCTTTGCTTCCTGGTGATGAGCTTGTCAGTACAGTAGTTTGAGTAAGGAACTATACAGCAGAATGTATTAACACACTCACTAACACTTTTTTAATTTAGTGCAGTTAAGGTCTTTTATTGCCTAGACACTTGGAAGTTAAACACTTATATTACTTTTAAGTCTCTTTAGTTACAGGACAGTGCCCGTGGGTGCCCAGTACACAGGTAAGGTATTTTTTGAGGTTTACACTTCTTGTTATGGGGGCAGAGACCCACTTGACCCAAGGGGTGGCTTGGTTTAATTACTTTTAAATCTATTTTGTTATAGGATAGTGTCCATGGGTGCCCGGTGCATGAGTTAGGTATTTTTGAGGTTTCTACTTCTTGTTATAGGGGGCAGAAACCTGCTTGACCTAAGGGGTAGCTTGGTTTAATTACTTTTAAGTCTCTTTAGTTATAGAATAGTGTCCATGAGTACCCAGTGTGTGAGTGAGGTATGTTTGAGGTTTCCACTTCTTTTTATGGGGGGGGGGCACTTGACCCGAGAGGTGGCGGGGTGGCTTGGTTTATTACTTTTAAGTCTCTTGAGTTAGAGGACAGTGTCCATGGTTGCCCGGTGCACAAGTGAGGTATTTTTGAGGTTTCCACTTCTTGTTATGGGTACAGAGACCCGCTTAACCCGAGGGGAAAGTTGGCTTGGTTTAATGAGGATGATTACACATCAGGGTAGACAAACAACTGCTGTGGGATTTGAAAAATAAAAGGATCACAAACACACTTTGATCTACTGAGAGGAATTTCAGCACTATCCTTGATAATCTTCATGCCATGATTGACATAAATACTGTAGTCATTATTTAGAATTGAAATGAGCCTGTATGAGTAATGTGGCAATGGCTTCTTCCTTTCTTTGTGTATTGCTCTGATCATCATTTCCCTGTAGGAGTCAGCTATTTCACATGTCAGGTAATCTATTAATCACATATTGGCACTTCTTCAAAAGAGCATCTTTTCCCAGCCTAAAAACTTCACTGGATTACTATCCAGTTAAGAATTTTTACCCACTGTTTTTTTTTTTTTACTGTCAGCCTTACTTCTTCTAAAGAACTGGGCCTGGTCAAATGTGTTGCCTTTCTAGGTGGTATTATAGGAATTTCAGATTCATTTCGATAGATATTGTTTCCCATAATACTCCAGAAAATTCATTAGAATCCCCTCTGTTACATTTTCTATTTGCTCAGCCCCATTTCATTTAACTTTAGATAGGGTTTTGTCTCCTTTTTTGCTGTCTAAGCCTAACCAACAGGATGCTTGCAAAATAAATTCCCTTTATTACAGTAATTTGAATCATTAACCTTTGATCCATCTGAATTTGCAATTCTCTTTTTAATTTAATAATTTCCTCATCTTCTCCTTCTGTTAATCTATACTCTTTTTGCATCTCTGTAAGCTTATCATGTTTTCTATAGACTTCCTGGTATTTATCCTTTTCTGGTTGATGTGATTGCTTGATTTGTGTTACCTCTTTGTTATTTCATGATATCTTATTCATTGATTAAGAATGTTCATTCTTGACTCACCATTTCACTAAATAGTTCTCTAGCCTACTTTGTAAATTCCCCTTCCCCTAATTTGTATGTTGGTAATCACCAGTGTTTTATCCTTCTACCTATTATCTCCATTCTATTCTTTCTATTATTATTATTGTATGGTCCAAAAACGTTACTGGGCCCACTTTCATTCAATTAGTCTTAGCATATTCTATGTACACAAAACCTTATTCATTTTCAACAAATAATGATGATATGATATGTCAGTATACAGAATCCTTGGAATGGCAAGCGCAGGGTCTCCTTCGCAAAGCAAGTAAGAATGTTGATTATCTTGCTAACACACACCAAATTGTCATGGAGTGAGACCAGCTATTTAATCAATTACTGAAGCCAATTATATTTTCTTTGTACCTTGGCATCATTCTTGGAGAATGAAGAATTTTGGTGAGGACCAGTGTCTTGCCTGCATTTATAACATGCATTGAGAGCTATGATGTTTTTCTGCATTTCACTAAGGGTGATATTTCCAAGTCATTCACTCCCACATGGACCACCATAATGTCATATTTGTCAAGAGAAAGGGTCTTAAGGACCCTAGAGAAATCAGAGATCCTGACATCTGAAAGACAACTTATTGTCACTCTGTCTTTGTCATACCTAGTGAATGGAGAATTTGTGTTCCAGAATATGGAGTCACTGATTACAGAAAATAATGGACTTGTAGAGTGTTACTGTACAGAATTTGAGGTGACTGTTCAAGTTGTGCCTGAAGATGATATGCTTCTCGCCTTATGCTGAGAACTAATCGTTACGGATCCAGGAGGCTTTGGTTAGGATTTTAAAGCCCCTGCATAAGAAACATTAGTGTGTCTAGGTGCAGAATGTTATTTATTTAGTTTTTATTATTTATTACATTTTGTTGACTGGGAATGTCCGACTGGGCCAGCGGACCATTTTCAGTTGAGGCCTGGGGAGAAAAGCTCCACAGAAAATAAAATGCAAGTAGATTTTAGATACACAGATCATCACAAAAATAGAATGCATTTTTACAATATCAAGAAAAAACATTACATATCAAGAAGAAACATTACGCAAGTATTGTTTGTTTTCTATTGGAGATCCAAGGGGAAGATCTCCCTCGATGAACAAGCACAACAGGATGGTGGGAACTGAAAACCTACTAATAGAAACAGCTCTGTAGAGAATAAACCAGAAGCTGAAGTAAAGCATTAATCACAAGATGATAGAGCTAATGGCAAAGGGGGTAGAGGAAATAGAACTAAATTATTAAAGAAGCCGGAGGAGAGACTGTTTAGAGAGTAGCTAACAAGAGAGGAGAGGGGTTTAACCAGGGGAGTGACAGGAGCATAGCCAATGTCTGCTGAGGTGGTGTTTTAATAGTGTTTTGAATTGGTCATGTGAGGGTATGTTCCTTAGGGTTGCTGGGAGGGAGTTCCAGAGTTTGGCTATATTGTAGGAATAGAGGGAGTCGCCATGTTGGTTGTGGGATTTGGATGCCTTAAGTAAGAGTTTGTTGGAGGATCTGAGAGCTCGATGGTTGGAGTATGGTTGAACTAAGGAGGCTATGGCAGGGTAGTTATTGGGATGGTAGATTATTTTGTGGGTTAAGGCTAGATGATTGAGAGAGAGAAGGTTGGATAGCTCTTGCCAGTTTAACGCTGAAAGAGATGAGCAGTGATGTGATGTGAGTGGGAGGTTGGTGGCAAATTTAGCAATTTTATGGTAACATGATTCCAGTTTATTAAGGTCCAATTTACAGAGGTTAGTGAAGACAATGGAAACATAGAGAAGGGTACTTAGGAGGTGTGTGCATGCAGTGGCAAGCCTGGCATTAGGTGTTGGGAATGGTTTGGCTCTATACAGGCTACCTAATTTGATGTGGACTTTTTTTTGATGGTTTGGGCAATTTGTATGTCAAATTTGAGGTATTCATCTGTGGTAATACCTAAGAGATTTGTGTGGTTAGTGGGGGCAATTATGGTGCCATTAGCAGAGGTGATGGATAGCAGGAAGTTTTGGATTTTTTATTGCTAAATACTATAACTTTAGTTTTGTTGGGATTTAAAATTAGTTGGTGTTGTGAGAGGTAGGATTTGATGTCCTGAAAAGCAGATTACATTCTAATTTGGAAATCTAGGGTGGAGGGAGCAGAACAGATAAGGGTAGAATCATCGGCCTATTGAACTATGGAGGCATGCTGGGTTGCTTTGCAGAGGTTATTGGTGAATATGATAAAGAGGAGTGGACCAAGAATGGAACCTTGGGAGACTCCCACAGAGGTGGGGAGAAGAGGGGAGAGTGAGGTGTTGCACACTGTGGCTGGTTGACAGAAAGATAACTATAGAACCAGGTTAGTGTGGGTGAGCTGAGGCCGTAGGTGGACAGTTGATTAAGAAGGAGCTGGTGGGACACAGTGTCAATGGCTTTAGACATGTCTAGAAATATAGAAGCAACCTGTTGTCCTTTGTTCAAGTGCTGGTTGATGAAGTTAGTAAAGGCTAGGAGAGCTGTACTAGTACTGTGCTTTGGCCAGAAACCATGCTGACAGTTGGAAAGTAAGTTGTTGATAAGGAAGTAGTTTAAGAGTTGGTTGTGGATGCATTTCTCTAGGATTTTTGCGAGGGGAGAGAGGATTGCTATGGGACAGAAGTTAGTTATTTCCTTGGATGGGCCACCTTTATGGAGTGGAATAATATGAGATATTTTCCAAATGCGAGGGACATACTTAGAGTTGTTGACGAGTATTAAGATGGGATATGCAATTACAGGGGCTGCCAGTTTCAGGAATTCATTAGGGAGTTTGTCTGCAGCTGTGGGCTTGGTATGAGTTTGGACAAGAGTTTTTATGTAGTTAGTTTGTATAGTTGTGAAGGAGATGGGATTGTGACTCACTATAGTGGTGCTAGGGATGGTAAGTGGCTGAGATGGTTGGTTGTCCAGAAGGGAGATTACTGCACTGATGAATTGTGTGTTAAATTGGGTAGCTATGAGGTCAGTGTTACTAGAGGGGGATGGGGGGGGGGGAGGTTTGACCTGGGTTTAAGAGTTGGTTGATGCAATGCCAGAATTATTTTGTGTTGTTTTGGATTTTTGCTGACAGGAGAGGAAGTATGCTTGTTTGTTACTTTTTATTTGTTTTTTTGTTAAGTTTGTTAGCTGTTGATAGCTGGTTATGTCCAATTTTCCCTAGATGTATGATATTTTGATGAGGCATTGTCTCTGCTTCGCATAAGTAATTTGGTGCTTTTGGATGAAGTATGTATTTTTGTCAGAGTAAAGTCTTCATATTTGTTAAATATTTGCATCTCTGACTAATAGAATTATTAGTGCTGATTAAAGGATTGTTCTGTACGAGCCTCATGCAGTTATTATATTGTCTGAGGATACCAAGTGCTATGAGGAAGTTACTAGGCTAATGGCCCCAGGGTCCTTACAAGCCTAGCCAAGTTCTGCCCTTGTTCCCAAGGGTGTCTGGTTCAAGCAGACACTAAAATCAGCACCTATTGCCCCTGTCCAAGAGGGACACAGGTGGAACCCCAGGAGGAATTTCTGGTTCCTCATCAAATCGTCCAAATTACGCTTTAATAGGGCCAATGAGAGCTTTGTTTATCATGAATAGGAATCTTGTTCCAAAGGTGGGGCAACCTCTTGACTCAAATCTGTCTGTCCAGCAAGTTCTGTTGAGGTCACATACTAGGTTAAGGTCCTCTATGTGAGTGACCCATGTACCATTTGACTTGCGAATGTGCAGCATTTCCAATAAAGCTGGGTCAGAGATTGCTCTATATACAATGCACAGGACGCCACTGAGCAATCTGTATGACACAGACTAAAGTGACATGATTTCAGTCTGTCTGCATAAGACAGATCTTGAAGACCCTGACTTTTCTTTGTAAGGAACATTTGTGGTCTCTCTAATTGTTGCAGGTGTTTTGGAAAGGAACATACCAAAGAGAGTATTGTACTCTATTATTGGCCTGATTAGGGAAGAGTACAGAGGGGTTATAACCTCTTTTTTCTGAAGGCAATGCCCTTACTTATGAGATGATCAATATAAAATGCCCTCCTTACCACTGTGGAGACATGGTGATCGAAGTTAAGGTTTTCTGTTGACCTGCGTGCCCAGATCTCTCACCACTGACTGATGAGGCTGACAACTGAAGGGAAACAAGCAGGCTGAGCTTCCATTTTATTCCAGAGATTCAAAATTTTTATTAAAATTACATAGAATTGTATGTAGCTTACTAAGATCATTTTGATAGGCTACATTATAGAGTGATGTCACAATGTGAATTTTCCTACGGAGGAATGTAGCTTTGTAGATTTTCTTATGGATGACTGCACCCCCTTACACTGGGTAAAACCATATTGCTTAAAGAATGTACTTTAAAGTTAAGTTGGCAGTTGTCAACTATGGACAATATAGATAGCAATCTTTTATCAAGTGCTGAACAATTGAATGTAAAGGAGTGAAAAAACATTTGCCAACAGTGGAATTTTCCTTTTTTTCTCCACTGTAGTGGTTAGGTATAGTTAAGTTTGAGTGGTACGGAGGGGAAGTGCAGAGCACTTCAGCAAAAAGAGTTATCTCCAAGGATCAGTGGAAGTTGCTTTACTCCTTTTGTTTTGATTTTACAGCATTCAATATATATATATATATATATATATATATATGTATATGCACACGCACACACATACACACACACACACACACACACACACACACACACACACACACACACACACACATATATATATATA